>NC_056578.1:25356177-25621177 GCF_018340385.1 Cyprinus carpio | reverse complement strand
AGAATCAGATAGAAGGCAAAATCTCTTTCGCAAGTTCCGTATGTAGAAAATCAATAAGTTCTGGTCAGAGGCTCTTCAACACAGTATACCTACCCCATTTCAAGAGCTCTAGCGCTGTTAATGATAAGACGAGGGCACACAATCAACCGCAAGCCATTTCACATATTTGCCTTTTTGGAAGTTGGGTCAGCTTAGTGTCAACTAAGTCTCCTCACAGACAAACAAAGGAAAAAGAGAGTACAACATTCCCGAGACCAACCACAACTGATCAAATTAGGTATTGACCAAATGCCAAGAATTGAGTGCTAGATGCTTTTTTAAGCCAGAGCCCAGTTAGTCTTTACCAGAATCCTTGTCTGCGAAGTATGAAACAACATTAGTACGAATTATACCACAGTAATACAACATGTATTTCCAGTACAAAGCACTTACCAGTTCTTTTTTTTTTTAGGTTATTTATATTACACATAATAAATAAGATTATATGTACAGTCAGTCAGCCGTTCAATAACTCTAGACAACTAGCCAGCTGACTGTATGTTATCCCACCTTTTCATACCAAAGAAATAAATAAAAAGACATAAAATACAGTGGGTATAGAAAAGAATCACAGCCTTTAAAATAACCAAATTTGCTGCTTTACACTCTGAAATGAAGACGGAGACAGTTTTTGTTTTATCCAGTTGTACTTACTCAGTGCAACTTATAACAAGTTATCCAAGTGAAAGATATAACACCAACATTTCAGAAAAAAAAAAAAAAACAAAACAAAAAAAACACTATCGTTGGAAAAAGGATCACCCACTTGTGTTGGTATTTTGTTCAACCACCTTTTGCTTTAATTGCAGTCTTTAGTCTGTTAGAATATGTCTCTGTTTCAACTAACTTTGTACATCTAGACTTTGCAATATTTGCCCACTCTTCTTTGCAGAACTGCTTAAGTTCAGTTCAATTTGATGTTGTCCGTTTGTGGACTGCAGTCTTCAAGATTTCAGTTTGGTGTTGAGGCCAAATAATTAAATTTTAGTCTCATGTGGCCTCGGAATCTTTAAGGTGTATTTTGGCAAAGCTCAGTCATGACTGCATGTGGCCTTTCTTGAGGAGTGGCTTTTTATGCAGGCTTCCCGTGCAAGCCACATTTGTGGAGAATTTGTGATGTTGTCACATGCACACAATGACCACTCATTGTCATAAATTCCTACAACTGCTTCAAAGTTGCTGTAGGTCTCTTGGCAGCCTATCTAACCAGTTTCCTCCTGACTCTTTCATCCAGTTTGGAGCAATGTCCTGATCCAGGGAGGTTCTGATCCCGGAGATGTTTTGACAATGCCTTGCCACCCAAAGTTGACTGTTTGCTTCAGTTGCACTACCAAGGATTGAAATGCTCCAGGAAAGATCTTTTCATAATAAGATAATCAAAATGACCACAGCTGATCACAGATGAAAGTCAAATGACTTTATTTGCCATTGAGAAGGTGATTAGCTACACCTGATTGAGTTTACAAGTTATGTTTCGAAGGGGGATGAACCTTTTTCCAACTCAGTGATTATGATTTTTTATTTTATTTATTTATTTTCAACATGGTGTGACATCTTTCACTTAGATGTTATATATATATATATATATATATATATATATATATATATATATATATATATATATATATATATATATATATATATATTATATATATATATATATATATATTTTTTTTTTTTTTTTTTTTTTTTTTATTTATTTATTTATTGAAATTTAAATTTGTATTAATATCATTATTTTAATACATGATGTTTATTTGAACTTTCCATGCATCAAATAATCCCAAAGAGCATCAAGGTTGCATCACTGTTTTTACAAAAATATTAGGCAGCAGAACTGTTTTCCACATTGTTGAATAAGGACCAAATCAGCTGAAGTCTGCAGTAATGGCTTTTAAATTACATTTTAAAGTTTATTAAAATAGAAAACAGCTATTTTAAACTTTAATAATATATAAAAATATTACTGTTTTTTACTGTATTTGATCAAATAAATGCAGCCTTGATGAGCATAAGAGATTTCTTTTAGAAACAAAGTTAAATGTTAATTGAACTTGATTGCATGTCTTTATATGACATAAAAACAGAAAGGTGAGTGCATTCTGTTACAGGCATGAAGAGCCTCAAAATCTCATTTACTCATTACATACTAAATCAAATAAATAAATAAATATTAGCTTATGTTTTATAATCCATCTCCAAATGTGCAAATGCTAAGCGTTTTATTCTGCAATTCTGCATTAACGTAAGGTGTGAGAGAAGGTTAGATGTCCCCCTTCTCTTTCTTTGCACCCTCTTTGATAGTACCATCCATTTTTCATGATCGGTATAATGCCAATGAGTAAAATACTAATCCATCTGAGAGCTGAGAGACAGCGGATGGACACCAGGAGGAGCAGACAGGGTGAAATGAAACAGACTATTGTACCACACTACACGACAGATTGAAACCTTTGATAAAAGCAGATCTAGAATTGAACAAGTGGCACTTTGCTGTGTTAGGCCTTGTTATTAATTTATTTTTGTTATAAAAAACATTTACTCTGAAAATACAAGTATTAGACAAATGCACTGGACCAGAATGATGACACTAATAAACAACCAAATAACTTGCTGAAATGTTTACAATCTTGCGCTGAAATAGGGACGAATTAGTGATTTGCTTACTGCAAAGAAAGTCGGCTTGCTTTTCAACTCAGCTATCAAAGGCAAACGCAAATCCTAGTGGATTACAAAATTTTGATATAAATGGGGCACATTATACTGCATGTCTGGACAGTATGGCTGTTTTTGCATTTGTTTATTCGCAGAGGTTAACAAAAGACCTCCGGCTGATTGGTCCCATGCACTCAAGGATAGTGAAGAGACAAGAACAAGTGGATCAGTACTGTGCTAGATCTGTCTGAACACCAGCATGTCTTGTTAATTAGGCAGAGAGACTTTAATACTTTAATCAGAAAAATGTAAGCTTAAAAAAAAAAAAAAAAAAAAAAAAAAAAAAAAAACGAAAGAAAAGAGGGAGCTTTCTAACTTACTCTCAGCTGTGAAAGGCAGGGACTGATTGAAAAGTATACTCTAAACTAATTAAACCAGAGAGAACATGTCAAAGGGCAAAGCAGACACAATTAACTACCCAAGGTTCTCATGTGTACTGCTGCAAATGATGCTATGTGCAGGAGTGAAATAGCATGGATAGAAGTCTCTGAGCATTCATCTGCTGCAAACATTGGTTTTCCCTATGCTCAATGTCAGGGAGCACCCTGTGATTACTCCAGAGGTGAACCTTGATTACATCTCACAATGCCAGAGGACACCATTTGTGATTAAAATCAGGGCTCTCAGTTGGAATGATGAATATATTGATATTAACAGTTCAGCTAAATGACACCTCAAAGTGCCAACTTAACGAGCACAAGCCACATGGATCATATGAAATGCCTTAGATGAAGAGTTTGAATTCAGGACCTTGACACTGGGGAGAATGTGGCACATGGCTCAACAATTAAACGTGTCTAAACTTGTTAAATTGAATAAATTAGCCAATGCATGAAGAGTTGCATTGAGGAGCAAAACCAGAGAAGTCTAAAAAATAAAAAAATAAAAAAATTGTTTTGCTTTGGAGATGTGACAGTACAATGTCTCACTGGGCTGCTTTAATGCTGGATGGTGATTCTGTAAAAGCGTGTGTTTTGCATCTGATATAAGACATAATCATGCCATGAGGGATTTTTGCAAGCAACCAGGAACTCTTCCCTCAACAGAAGTACAGTCTTAGAATACAAGTCTAATTGAATGTCTACAAAAAGGCTTTTTCTCAAACTACGGACCTACATACAGTATCGACAATCACGCAACCTAGTTACATTTGTTATTTGTTAGGGGTGTCAAAATGTCAGCTATGGTTTAAACATTAAAATTGAGTGAATATTCTTGGGAAACTAGAACTTTTTCAAAGCTACAGATTATAATTCTGTAAGAAAGTCATATGGTACTCATGTGAGACATTTAATGCTATTTTACAAATTATATTTTTGCTAATTTATATTAATGCTATTTTTACAAAGAAGAAGAAGAAGAAGAAAGTAGACAAAATTCAGTTGAATTTGTGTAAGATAACAGGGGTCTGTTTAGGAAAAGGTGTTGCTCTGATTCCTCAGTTTTCATTTACAATTAAGAATGCAGTCGGCATCACTTTAATGTATGTGCCACCGATTTTAGCTCTGGGATTTGGAGCAATATGAGATGTGACAACAGAAGTGGCAATGCATAGGAACTCTGAGGAAAACAATGTCAACAAACGGCTTTGAGATGCAACACTGAGAGGCGTTTATGTAAATAAAAAAGAACCCTATTCTGGTAAATGACAACACTGGGGAAAATGGCACGTAAATGATGAGAAATACAACTGATTTAACAACAGAGGGAGTGGAAAGAGAATCAGTGGAATCAGCAACAACAACTAGCTTCTTTACTATTCAGAAATAAAGGTTTATTTAAGCAGGTTATAAACAGGTTTAAACATATAAACAGGTTTATTTACAACTCATTTTCTTTGCATTTACCTAACTGCATTCAGTAACATTTCCAAAAACAATCTAATTCTTTATATTCTAAAATGAATTCTGTGATTGCTTGGTAAATCTTCACATATTTTCTTTATAACTGTGCTTGTATTTTTACCCAAAAACCATGATGTACAAGGAAGACAGCACCAGCTAAACTGATATATAGTACACACTGATCCTTGGTGATCGTCCAGTGTGCAATTCATTGATTTCATTTATTGAAATCATAGCTACAAGAGGTTCTATCAACAGTTTTTTTGTTTGTTTGTTTTTTTTTTTTTGTTGTTTGTTTGTTTGTTTGTTTTTTGTTTTGTTTTGTTTTTGTCAAAGGGCAATATGATATTTCATATTTTACTATCTCACTTCATATGTGAGCTATTTTCAACACTATTAGTGCCTTACAACAGGCCCTAACATGGGCATTTAAAATGGAAGTGTAATTTCTGCTTCTGAGTTTACAGTGTCCCATAAAATGTCAGTTATTTTATTTAGTCTGTTTTAGTTGTTTTATGTTGTGTCAACATGGAACAGTGGGTTATTAGTTTTGATCTTCCATTATGTGATTTTAATTTTCTTCTAACTTTAACCCTAAGAAACACTGTAACTAAGGTAAGCATATAACCGTCCAAACTGGCTGGTTTTGACATTTACTTTATATTTTCCATAGGCTCTCTGAAGAGCCACTATGTCTCTTTTTACACATATGATCCTCTCTCTCTAATTAAATGAAGTGAAACGGCCTTGTGTAGCAGTTTCATGGATTTCATTTATGTCAGCAATTTTACAAAGGCACCCATCTGAATTTCAAATGATGAATGTAAATATAAACCCCACTCTTAGTGTAGCAATTACATTAAATCCCACATTATGGAAATACAAAACCATGACAAAACCAACAAAACGTAATTAAATGTTCTGCATTTAGTTCCTCACAGGAGTACAGAGAGAGGAACAGTGCATACAATGTACTAATTTCTATATGCTTAGTCTTCACTGAAAACCTTATTAAATTAATTATAAGTGAAATATTTATATAGCACCAATCCAATGTTTTTTTTTTTTTTTTTTTTGTTTTTTTTTTTTTTGTAGATATAGTATTTATATATATAAATATCAATGTGGTATCAATGTGTGCCCTGGTTCTTGAAAGTAGTGCATGTAGAGTGTGTTTAAATGGATAACAATGAAGATAAAAATGGCATTCAAGCAGTATTCTAGAAACAAAAAGCTCTGTAAAATGTGGTAGGATCTTTTCATTGAGTCTGGTTTACACAACATTAAAAGACATATGGATTTTAGCCTACAGGAATTCAAAAGATTCATTATTCCAATGGACATAGCAACAGTTATTAATAGGCCCATGAAGTTCTGGGTAGTCCAATCTTTATTGTTGAATTGTCCCTATTTGTCTTATTGATCAGTATCCTTGTGGTGGAGCAATGCTGTTTGGGGGTGTTGGACTGTGGTCTTTCTCTCTGAAAGCAAAATTTTAAGTGCATACCTATAATTTACAGCATTAAAACATACACTACTATTTACAATTTTGGGTTAGTACTCCTTTAAGTGGTCATTTGATTTTTTGTTGTTTGAACATAAATGTGTTTTGGAAGTGTGTGTACACATCCACCCTATAATGATAAAAATCCGACCAGTGTTTTTTTTTTTTTTAATCCCTGTTTTAAAATCCCCTTTCTCAAATGAGGCTGTTCTGAGATTTTCTGTCAGAATGACATAGTTCTGCACAGGCCCCTCCCACTATAGTTGATTGACAAGTCCGTCTTACCTTAGACCCCCCCGAGTGAGCTGTGAGCTGTCCACCATTGTGTCGACGCCGGTGCAGGGCAAGACAAGAATGGCTCCTAAGCGATTGAGATGTTTTGTTGTTGGATGAAGACACAGAGGGCATTACTTTCATTTTTGAAGGGGATGCTCTGATCCCCAATCTGCCTAAATGCATTTACGTTCGCGCAAATCATTAGTTATCCAGCTTCATCTAGAGAAGAAGTGAGTATAAGGGTTCTTTTATGAATATTTGCAAATTCCCTTTCCTAATAATGTGCTAGTTAGCAAGTTTTGCGGCTCAAGTAAACAGTACTGCTTGTCACCCCCAGAAAGAGATGGGCGGGGTCAGCAGAGCTCATTAGAGTTTAAAGCAACATGGACTTGAACGGTGTGGTAATATTGTTTTTTTTTTTTTTTTTTTTTTTTGCAACTGTACTTCGATCAAATAAATGCAGCCTTGAAGAGCATAAGAGACTTCTTTCAAAAACATTAAAAAAAATTGTACCTACCTCAAACCTGAATTTTAGTGTATTACTTTACAATTTTTTGACATTTATCACTGTACCTTGTATTTAGGCTTCATTTTAAACATAGCTTATTGCAAAGGCACTGTCCATAGCATTCAGCAACCAACAGAAAGCATTTTTCTGCAGGTAGTTAATGAACTTGTCCTCCAATAGGTTTTCCCCTAGGTGGGTTTGCACCTGTATGTTTCAACAGGCAATTTACAAGGTAATACCCTGCTCAAAAGATTAGGCTATAACCAAAATTGTTAGCAATGTCATGCTGTTCAATTGCTCCATTTTACATTCAGCTTACACATTTTCATTTCCACATTGCTGGATGTTGGGGAGCAGGAAGCACAGATGTGCTCCACAGGACTCTGTTCTTCTTTACAGTCAGCATTTTTCTTAAGTACCTCACATATGTGCATGTCCTGCCTGGATCCCATCCATGTTGATGACTGAGAAAGGGATTGCTGACTGTTAAATGTGCACACTATGTGTGTGTGTAAGACGGAAAGAACTGAAAGATGGAGTAACAGTCAACTCATTGTCATATACTGTTGGTGAAGGGGGGGTGGGAGGGTTGGTAAAAATGAAGAATAATAAGAAGAGAGATGAATGCTACAGCTGAGACACTTAGCATGAGCCAGAGGGAATTAGAAACTCATGGAAGCATAAAATTGCCATTGGTAAAATAATTTCATCCTAGTGAAAGAAGAAGTACTGTACTTTTAACCTCAGAAATGTCCCACAACACCACTGATTCACTCCATCTATATTTATCTCAATCTTCACTATTTGACAGCTTGGTTAAGAAGATAAGGTTATTTATTTATTTATTTGCCTCAGAGAGGAATAAACCTTATCAAGAATCATTTGACTTCATGTTGTTGGCATATGCTGCGGACGAGAAGCGCAAACTAATGATTGCCTCTAGTGTGTCGATGAGACTTGGATATTAACTGTCACTGGAGGACAAAACATTGATGTTACATGACATATGTGATATATTTTGTCACTACACTGTCACTCTGCTTGTATTTATATTAATGCATTTGAAATCCAGTTGCAGGAAAAAGTACAGGTGCTGGTCATATAATTAGAATATCATCAAAAAGTTGATTTATTTAACTAATTCCATTCAAAAAGTGAAACTTGTATATTATATTTATTCATTACACACAGACTGAAATATTTCAAATGTTTATTTCTTTTAATTTTGATGTTTATAACTGACAACTAAGGAAAATCCCAAATTCAGTATCTCAGAAAATTAGAATATTGTGAAAAGGTTCAATATTGAAGACACCTGGTGCCACACTCTAATCAGCTAATTAACTCAAAACACCTGCAGAGCCTTCAAATGGTCTCTCGGTGTAGTTTTGTAGACTACACAATCATGGGGAATACTGCTGAATTGACAGTTGTCCAAAAGACGACCATTGACACCTTGCAAAAGGAGGGCAAGACACAAAAGGTCATTGCAAAAGAGGCTGGCTGTTCACAGAGCTCTGTGTCCAAGCACATTACTAGAGAGGTGAAGGGAAGGAAAAGATGTGATAGAAAAAAAGTGTACAAGCAATAGGGATAACCACACCCTGGAGAGGATTGTGAAACAAAACCCATTCAAAAATATGGGGGAGATTCACAAAGAGTGGACTGCAGATAGAGTCAGTGCTTCAAGAACCACTACACAAAGATGTATGCAAGACATGGGTTTCAGCTGTCGCATTCCTTGTGTCAAGCCACTCTTGAACAACAGACAGCGTCAGAAGCGTCTCGATTCAAAAAGGACTGGACTGCTGCTGAGTAGTCCAAAGTTATGTGCTCTGATGAAAGTAAATTTTGCATTTCCTTTGGATATCAGGGTCCCAGAGTCTGGAGGAAGAGAGGAGAGGCACACAATCCACATTTCTTGAGGTCCAGTGTAAAGTTTCCACAGTCAGTGATGGTTTGCGATGCCATGTCATCCGCTGTTGTTGGTCCACTGTGTTTTCTGAGGTCCAAGGTCAACGCAGCCGTATACCAGGAAGTTTTAGAGCACTTCATGCTTCCTGCTGCTGACCAACTTTATGGAGATGCAGATTTACTTTTTTCAACAGGACTTGGCACCTGCACACAGTGCCAAAGCTACCAGTACCTGGTTTTAAGGACCATGGTATCCCTGTTCTTAATTGGCCAGCAAACTCGCCTGACCTTAACCCCATAGAAAATCTATGGGGTATTGGGAAGAGGAAGATGCAATATGCCTGACCCAACAATGCAGAAGAGCTGAAGGCCACTATCAGAGCAACCTGGGCTCTCATAACACCTGAGCAGTGCCACAGACTGATCGACTCCATGCCACGCCGTATTGCTGCAGTAATTCAGGCAAAAGGAGCCCCAACTAAGTATTGAGTGCTGTACATGCTCATACTTTTCATTTTTATACTTTTTAGTTGCCAAAGATTTCTAAAAATCCTTTCTTTGTATTGGTCTTAAGTTATATTTTTAATTACATACAAACTGAATTTGGGATTTTCCTTAGTTGTCAGTTATAAACATCAAAATTAAAAGAAATAAACATTTGAAATATATCAGTCTGTGTGTAATGAATAAATATAATATACAAGTTTCACTTTTTGAATGGAATTAGTGAAATAAATCAACTTTTTGATGATATTCTAATTATATGACCAGCACCTGTATATGGACTTACAATTGGATTTCTGCATACATTTGATTGTCTGCTTAAACAAATAATACAAAAATTAGGCACTTTCTTTACTACACTGAACAAATGTAAGCACTCACAGTGAATGGTAAAAAGTATGTGAATCCCTAAACCAATGACAAATACAGTTTGGAGTCAAATCAGTGAATGCTAGTCAAAGACACTGCCTTCTGAAAACAGAAATTTGTTATTCACAAGATGCACCTCATAACAGTTAATAAACACTGACTTGTAAAAAGCTAGAAAGGGTCACAGAAGTATCTCTGAAACTTTTAATTTTCATCATTCCACAGTGAGACAAATTGTTGTCTATAAATAGACAAAGTTTAACACTGGTGTTACTGTTCCTAGGAATAGGCGTCCAGCAAAGATGACTGCAAAAGATGCCGCACTCTGAAAATCAGAAAAGAGCACCTGGATGCTGCTGGCAAAACATACTTTGGACAGATTAAACCAGTTGAGTTGTTTGGGTAAAAACACACAATGCTATGTGTGGTGAAAAAGGCACAGTACAGAGTACACCAACATCAAAACCTCATCACAACTGTAAAGTATGGCAGACAGGCCATTATGATTTGGAGACATTTTGTTGCCTCAGGGCTTTGACTGCTTGTTACCATCGGTTGAAATATGAGTTCCCAAGTTCAACAGGACATTTTGGAAGAGAGTGTAAGGCCAATTGAAGCTCAACAGAAGTTGGGTGATGCAACAGGAAAACAATGCAAAGCACAGAAGTGAATCAACAACAGAATGTCTTCAACAGAAGAAAATATGCCTTATTAACCTAACAGAGATGTTTGTAGTTGGTGAGTGATTCGCCAGATAGCCCAAAGATATTGCTGAACTGAAAGAGTTCTTTCAAAAAGGTTGGTGCTAATTTCCTCCTGACCATTGTGTAAGTTTGGTTCACAAATACAGAAAATGTTTGTAAAGGTTATTGCTTCCAACACTGGTAAAAATGATGTGTTGGATTTACTTAAAATATATATGCACCATTTTTGCAACACACTTTTTAAGGAAACCCAACTTGGGACAATTTTACTTAAAATAAACAAGATAATCTTTGTTATATGAACTTAAATATTTGAGTTCACTCAACATTCTTTACTTAAAATATTCAACATTATATAATCTACCAAGTAATGTCAAGTTGTGTTAACTTAACATTTAAGCTCATTTATATTTAAAAATTGAGTTGAACCAACTTAACATTTTAACTGATTTTAGATCTTCAGCTATTGGTCTGATTACAGTACATTTAATATCTTAAATAAATTAAACAAGCAAATTACACAAAATAAAGCATTTCAGTTTATTTTTTTATTTTTTATTTTTGACAGGCTGCAAAGCAACGGTGAAGCCTAAAAAAACACATCATGAATGTACAACACAATGTGACAAATATACAAATGGAAGTTCACTTCTAACTGGTTAATTTCTTGATTTTTAACCCTTTGCAACACTTCTCAAAGGATTTACATTATTCCAGAATTTAATTTTGTACAGAATTCCTAATAAAACTAGAAAAAAGAAAGCATTTTCTTTCTTTCTTTTTGTTTTGTTTGTAAGACACAATAGGTGTACAATAGGTCACTTTTTTTCACCCTTTGCAACAATTTTTCTGACATTTACTTTTGGAACACGCAAAAAAACATCCTAAGAATAAAACAAGAATGTAATCAAACAGTTGCAGACAAACATTGTTCATTGAGCTCTTTGGGGTAACTCAGATTAATTGCTTAAATTAGGCCAAGCAGAAAAACACAAGCCTTCGCAACACCTGCCAATCTCGTCATCACCTCTATGCCTCCCAGCAGTATCCCAGTCTGTAATGGATCATCTGCTGATCCACCTTTCTTGATGATTTTGAGTGTGAGCAGTTCCAGTTCCTCCTTATTCCCATGAGTATCCTATAAAAATAACACAAAAAACATAAAGCAAATACGTATTTACTTACAACACCATTTGATATTTTTTTTTCAGATTGTTTCTTAGTGCAAACAATACATTGCAAGTAAATAACACACACAAAAAAAAAATAAGATTTTGAAATAGACATTTATATTTTAAAATAAAATAAGTGACTTACAGCCATTCATTTTATTTCTATCTATGTTGGTTGAATTTAATTAACTGCCTTTATATAAGTTGTTTATTTAGGTTTGGAGAGTAACTTGGATCAATTTCAGATGCTCACCTGATGGTGCTTGATGAGATTCTCAGGATTTTCAGAGAGGCAGACAATTAAGCATAGAATTACAACTTCTCTACGTTGTTCCACAGCGCTGGTCTGAAAAGTAAAACAAAATGCGGCTTGTTATGATGCATACACACAAAATCACAACTATACAGTGACTCCATAGAGTTTGTGAATGAAGGGATTATTTGACCAACTCATCTATAATGACAGTGAAACTGCTGATGGAAAATGAAGTTGAAAAAAAAAAAAAATTGAAAGAGAAACGTTAAGAGACAAATTAAGTAAGCTTACCTCTTTTCAGCATCTACATGACGTTGCGTTTCAGAAATGCGTTTCTTCAACCCCCTAACACACACACACACACACATACACAAAACAGGGGGTCATTGATGGTAAATCGCTAAAAATCTAATATCATACTTAGTTTTTAAAAAAAAAAAAGTTATCTTACCCCTTCTCACCGTCTTCACATGTGCTTCACAAAATGGCTCCTTGGCAGGAAACAGCATATCACGTGGCTCACAGTCAAATACTTAAAATTTTATGCTAGATATACTTAATTTTAACATAATTGCATTAGTAGTTGTCATGACTTACTTTCTTTCATTTTATTTATGCATACACTTAAGTTCACTTTGTAACTTATATTTTTGCGTTACATGAACTATATATGTTAAGTAGACATTAAAAATGTATAAATACTAAGTATTTTGTGTTTAATATATCTACTTTTATAAGTACTGGTTGTTCAGACAACGAATCGTTTTTTTCAGTGAAAGGAGGGTCAACCAGTTATTAAATTCAATAGTTCACAAACTGGTCACACACACACACACACACACACACACACACACACACACACACACACACACACACACATGGAGCTGGATGAGTCAGAGAGAGAACCAGAGGGGACAGTGTGATGTCTATCGAGTCGCAGACAGGTCCACCTGAGTCTGCCAAAATTCTCCATATCTGCTTCACCACCTCGGGGTGAAGCATCCATTTCCCGGGCCTCGGCCCCTGCCTCAATAGGATGTCTGCTCCCATATTCAGATGCCCAGGAGTTTGCCCCGAGACCACACAAGGATCTGGTACGCTAGTTTGTACAAACGGCGTTAGCGCAGACCCCCCTGGTGGTTGATATAAGAGACCACCGCTGTGTTGTCGGTGCGCACCAACACATGGTGACCTCTTAGGTCTGGGAGAAAGTGTTGTAGTGCTCAAAGCACGGCCAGCATCTTCAGGCAGTTCATATGCCATGTCAGATGGCGACCACTCCACAGACCGCGGGCAGGGTGGCAACTCATGACCGCACCCCAGCCGGTGAGGGACGCGTCCATCGCTAGCGTTACGTGGCGACAAGGAGCTCCCAGCACCGGGCCCTGAGACAAGAACCAAGGCTTCCTCTTTAGGAACTCGAGCTGCGTCGGAAATGCTTCAGGGAACGCCCCCAGCGTGAACCGCTCTGAATCACGTGTGTAATCAGTCCAATGGATGGGCGAGACGTCATAGGCGGGTGACGTCAGAGACCAGGAAGCTTAAAAGCACGTACAGCGAAGCCGGCATTAGCCTTCTGTCTTCAGCAAGCGCTCTGTGTGTGTCTGTCGTATTATTCGTTTGTGAGTCTTATTTAGTGTTGTTTGTCATCCCAGCCATGTCAAAAGCACCCTCTAAGACTAAGCATCATTTGGGCGAGGGCAAGCAACGTTTCAAGCTGTGTGTTCCTCCTTGTCCCCGCTTCATTTCGAGTGGGGATATACACAGCTTGTGCGTTGTTTGTGCGCTCGTGGGGTTCGCAGTTGGATCTGGCAGAGGGAATGGAGACGGGTGAGTCCCTGTTCTCAGGGATCAGAAGCGCGCTCCGGCACTACTTCCCCCCGGGGAGCGGGCTCGACGCTTCACCTGTCTTCCTCCGAGGAGGTTGACGTGGTGGGTGTCGATGAGGACTAGTCCCCTCAATCGCCCCAGTATGAGGAGCTGTTGGAGGTGGTTACTCGCGCCGTGGCCAAGTTAACCCTCTGGAGTCTAAGGGTATTTTTGGGGCCTGGAGAAGTTTTGTCATGCCCTGACATTTGTGCTTTTTTCAGTTTCTTATAGATATCCAAATGGCTAAAGTCTAATCTCAATAAAACAAACACAAAATGGGCTATAATAATATGTGAGCAGCATGTATGTACATGATTGTGTTTTTGAGAAAAAAAATGTTATGCGTGGTTAGTGAAAAACTAAAAATGTTAAATCACTTGAATAAGGCAATAAAACACATACAGAAAATTGGTTCCCGGGACTTTTGAGAATTGGAGCTTGAAGCCTAGAATTTTTTTTTCTAAATGATGTGAAAATCATCTTGTTTAACTCACTTACAGAAAACAATATATTGATTTAAATTTTCTAAGACACTTTTTGTTGGTAAAAGTCATATGCGAGTAGGCGTCAACTATCATGAATTCACACCTGAGAAGACAAAGGCCTGCATAATGAGCTGCATAATGAGCCATTCGGTCAGCTGTGTCACTGAGAGGGATGAGTTAAGAAAGAATGTGAGGACAAAATAAATTTATATAATTTTATGTTTGTACTTTATTTAGAATATATTTAATTATCCCACAACATAATTTAATATTCACTTGTGAGTGCAGATAAACAGTTTATTAGGAACAATCAAAGCTGACTTTCAAAATGAATTTTTTGCATCATTACTCCAGTCACACAATCCTTCAGAAATCCTTTTAACAATCTTATTTTCTACAAAAAACATTTATTGTTATTATTATCATTAATATAATTATTATTATTAATGTTGAAAATAGCTGAGAATATTGTTTTCAGGTTTTTTAGGGGGGATAAATTGAAAGAACAGCAATGTTTGTTACATTTGTTACAGTTAAATTTATTTGTTACATTTATATTATTTACATCAAGCTTTTGAATGGTATAGTAGTGTATATTGTTATTGAAACTTCATAATATTTCACTTGATTATACATTTAGTCAGGAATTATAGTTTGGAAAAAGTCTTTGGAAAAAGTCTAACTAGTAAAATGTTTACACGTTATGTGAAAACTAGTACAAGTATATAAATAAATAAAAAGAGACTTACTCATGTTTATAATCTCTGCTGAATAAAGTGCTTCATTCTTTTTTTCTGAGGGAATCTAGTGAAAAACGGACATCGCGTTGTTTTCATATGGATTACTTTATCACAGAATATTTGTTTTCGGCAGCACTTGTTTAGTTTAAAAGTAGACATGTCAGGCTTTCTATAGATATCTCTCTCATGTCTCTGTGTTGAGTATTCACTGAGTTACAGTTCATTTTAATGACGCGTTTGTAACTGAAGATCAGCGCAGACAAAGGCTGCAGACAGCACTCCTTGTTTGTTATCTTTATTTTATAAGTGCACAAAGTTTTGCTGTTATTATGTCTGTATGCAAAAAAAGTAGACCCTTTACAGATTCGATTGATGTATGGCATCGTCCTTAAAGGCTCCAGCGCTGCACTCCAAGCCGCTGTGTACAACCTCAGCGCTGGTGGGCAAAGGGTACTCGGCAGCAGGTCAGGCTGGTGCATGTCTGCACACCATGGCGGTTTTACAGGTGTATCAAGCCGTCCTGCTGAAAGAATTAGACGAGCAAGAGCACGTGAGATCTGAGGATATCACAGAGCTCAGGAGAACCGCTGATTTGTACTCCATGCTACCAAGGAGACCGCCCGTGCCATTCGGGGGTCTATGGCAGCCATGGTGGCGGCGGAGAGACATTTGTGGCCGATCCTGTCTGATATGAGGGACAAAGACAGGGTCTGCCTCATGGACACCCCGCTTGTGTCCTCAGGCCTGTTCGGCGACACCATTAATTCCATGGTCGACAGGTACCAGGAGGCTCGCAAGCAGGCAGCGGCGTTCCAGCGGTTCCTCCCGCGTCGCTCTCTAATTCCGTAGGCTGCCGGGCGGGGACAACCTCCACCGAGTACCAGCTCCTCATACAGAGTGGCATAAAAGCAGAGCGTCGCCTCACGTGCTCCCCCGTCTAAGCAGGACCATGGGTCTAAGTGGCGCTCTGGGTCCAATCAGTCCAATGGATGGGCAAGACGTCATAGGCGGGTGACATCAGAGACCAGGAAGCTTAAAAGCATGTGCGGCGAAGCCGGCATTTGCCTTCTGTCTTCAGCAAGTGCTCTGTGTGTGTCTGTTGCAATATTCGTTTGTGAGTCTTATTTAGTGTTGTTTGCCATCCCAGCCATGCCAAAAGCACCCGCTAAGACTAAGCATCATTTGGGCGAGGGCCTCTAAGCCTAAGCTTGATCTGTGGACCGTATTTAAGGCTAAGAGGTCCTCGGCCAAAAAGCCCTGACGCCACTTAGAGGCTCTCTGTAGGCCTCCTTTTGAGCCTATCGAGGAGATCTCCAATCGCTTTCTCACTATAAAAACTGTTTTCCTGTTGGTGATATCTTCTCTCAAGAGAGTTGGGGACTTACAGGCCCTTTCCATGGCCCCGTCCTACATAGATTTTGCCCCCAGACTGGCTAAACCTTTTCTCTTCCCTCAAGTGGGGTATGTCCCCAAGGTCCATTCGTCTACACCACGGCCTGTCATACTCCAGGCCTCCAGTCCTCCTCCCTTCAGGGAGCCAGACCAGAAGAAGCTTAATTGTATGTGTCCAGTGCGAGCATACGTCCACAGAACTGCCCTGTGGAGAAGGGCAGACCAGTTGTTTGTTTGCTATGGTCCCCCTAAGAGAGGTCTTTCAGCTACGAAACAGAACCACAATCGGTGGATAGTAGATGCCATTGCTTTAGCTTATAAGTCCTCTGGCCTCCCCTCTCCCCTGGGGGTCAAGGCTCACTCCACTAGAGGTGTTGCGGCCTCTAAGGCCTTCCTAGCAGGTGTCTCTATGTGGGACATCTGTGATGCTGCGGGTTGGTCCATGCCCTTAAACTTTGTGAGGTTTACGGACTGGATATGCGAGCCACTCCAGGCTCTTCTGTTCTCTCGCCCTAGCTGTACAGTCTCCCACACTAGGCAGAGATTTGTCTGGCAGCGTGGGCATTCTCGTTCCCCGAAGCGTTCCCGACGCAGCTCGAGTTCCTGAAGAGGAACGTCTTAGGTTACGTATGTAACCATGGTTCCTCGAGGGAACGAGACGCTGCATCACAGTGCCACACTTCCGGCATCTCTGCCAGCGCTTGCTTCATCCCTTGAGGCTAATGCCGGCTTCGCCGAACGTGCTTTTAAGCTTCCTGGTCTCTGACGTCACCCGCCTATGACGTCTCACCCATCCATTGGACTGATTACACACATGATTCAAAGCAGTTCACGCTGGGGGCGTTCCCTGAAGTGTTTCCGACACAGCGTCTCGTTCCCTCGAGGAACCATGGTTACATACGTAACCTGAGACGTAGGCATCGCCGCGTGACCTTGATCATGTGAAGTGGGTTTCCCCTCGGGGATAACCCCATGGCCTTGAGCCACCACTGTAGGGGTCTCATGTGCAGCAGGCCAAGAGGTATCATGTTGGATGCAGCTGCCATCAGACCCAGCAATCTCTGAAACTGCTAGTCAGTGAGTGACCAGCCTTCTCTCACTCTCGCGATTGCAGTGAGGATCTACTCGATCCAAGCAGGTGACATACATGCCTGCATCATGGTCGAATCACACACCATGCCCAGATAAGTGGTTCTCTGTACCGGAGAAAGCACACTTTTCTTGGTGTTAAGTCTCAACCCCAGCTCTTTTATGTGAGCGAGAATGTCACCTCGATGCCGAACCTCCATCCGCTCTGATTGAGCTAATATCAACCAATCGTCGATGTGGTTGAGTCTTGAAAGTGTGGGGTGAGAGTAGCCGCTCACATCAAATTCAAGGTACTGATGCTTGCCTACAGTCAGGAACATCCGATGAGGAAGGATGGAGATAAGTGCATCTTTCGATAGATCGTGACACACCAGTCCTCAGACCTGGTCTGACATGAACTTGCATGCTGAACTTCAGTCCCCTGACTGAGTGGTTCAAAAGATGCAGATCTAAAATAGGACACAAAACCTCATCCTTCCTCGGAACAGTAAAGTACCGGCTGTAAGACCCGGACTCTGCTATGTGAGGAGGGACCACCTCGATGGCCACCATCCTCAGAGAGTGTCTACTTCTGTTCCTTTACCAGAACCTGCTCAGGGCCCACCAGGGTGGGAAAGTCCCCATTGAATTGAGGTGGAGGAGAACCGAACTGGATTCTGTGGCCTCTCACTACATTGTGCAGGACCCATTGAGACACATTTGGCAGTAGTTTTCACGCTGCCAAATAGTCTACTAAGAAAATCAGCCTCTTGAAACTGATCTCTGGTGTCATCAGAGCAGTAAGCTCGGTTCCATGAAGCGGCACACCGGCAGGAGATGGCCGAACTAGCTGCTCTGAAAAACTCTGTGGAGGTCGTGAGCCTCTTAACACTGCTAAGTTTCCGGGCGATAAATGTGATAAGAGCTCGCCGGAGACCGCTGCACCCTGGAACACCGGCAGGGTTGGCAGATCAATCTCCTGAGGGCACTGAGGAGAGATTGGCACCGTGTAATGCAGTGTACACCGCTCTTTCCCAGAGGGGCAAGCCCTCCGAGGTCCAGAGCCACAGCATCAGGACTCTCAAAGCAGAAGTCTCCTATTAAAAACCACGGTTCTCAGACCCACATAATGCGGTGTACACCGCTCTTCCCCAGAGGCAGCTGGCACTCAAAAAGACCTAGGCCTAAGGCGTCAGGACATTTATGACGAAGACTATCCTGCGAGAATGACGGTCCACAGAACCGCCTTCTGCTAGAAGCCTTCGGCCTGGGAGCACCACTCTGACTCTAGACTTTGCAGAGTACAAGAAGTGACACCCCTAGCATGAGAGGCTGGAACACGGTAGGGTTGTGACTGCTCCCACCCAGAAGCCCTTGCTGACCACCTCAATCTGCTCAGAGGAAGAGAGGTAAACATGTGTTCTCACTCAAGAAATTATATCCCAAGAGCCCCTGTATATCTAACTTCTCATAGTCAGATAAATATTTAATTTTATTCCTCAGAATTAAATGTAATCATACAACCAGGCAAATAAACACGGTCTGGTGTAGAGAAATTCACATCAAAAACAAAATGATGTCTCACAAACAACATCAATCTCCTCAGAGAAAGATGAACGCTGGAGAGAGCTCTTACTCAGAGGGGGAAGAAACCGCAGCGTGGGCTTCCAAGCCTCGTGAACGAGCTCGAGATCTAGAGAGCACAGGTGGAGATAGGACGACCCGTCCGCCAGATCATGTGCAATCCCTGTGATCTCGGTCGCTGCCATGCCTCAGCAGCAGCGGGACCGCAACAGCAAGATCACACACACGGACACACTCCTTGGAGCGTGCCCGGCAAGAGCAGAGCGCTTCACAGCGAGAAAAGCACAATCAGCCCCCCGAGAACCAACTGCGCGAGCTCCACTCCTAATTAATGCTGCTGGTGGTTAAGGAAGAAGATAGGGACTTGCCTGTCTACATTCCTTCCACCGGATTCGAAAGCAAAACCCGCGAGCACAACCACTGCTCCGCCTCGGCGAAAGCGGAGCTGGCACCGCGAGAAACGCAAGTGAAGGCTCCCTCCTCAAACAGTGCCTTCTGAGAGTGAAGCAAAGCAGTAACAAACACTTGCATCGCAGCCGTCAACTCCCTCGAGAGCTGATTCTGCGTGCTTCACTCTGAAGCAGACAACACACAAACTGCGTGTGTCCCTACCCCCTTTTTTATTTATTTTTTGCGGGCAGGGAAAACACACAGCCTGAACGCTGCCTGTTCTCACCCAAAACTTCTCTTGACCGAAGCTTTGACATAATGGAGCTTATCAGTGGACAAACAACACCAAATAAGACTCACAAACAGATAGCACCTGACACACACACAGAGTGCTTGCTGAAAGACAGAAGGCTAAATGCCGGCTTCATGCTTTTATACTTCCTTGTCTCTGACATCACCTGCCTATGACATCTTGCCCATCCATTGGTCTGATTACACACATGATTCAGAGCCGGTCAAAGCATTTTATGACGCAGCTTGAGTTCCTGAAGAGGAACTCTAAAGTTCTGCAGAAGAATAAGAGTCCACCATCTCCATATGATTGGAATGTCACACTGGAAGACACAAACATAGAGAAATCTTTAAATATCAACTGTTAAAACATCATAAATGTAAATTGCTTTAACTGATAACTACTTACAGATGTAAAATCAAAGGGTGCTCCCAAGACAAGATGCACTGGAAAACAACAAAAATAAGAATATTCTCCCTGTAAATATCACACAAAAAAAAAAACCTTTCTTGTTCCTTATTAAAAACCTAAATAATCACACCAATAATTAGTTGCAAAAACATATACTATAGCCTAAAATAAATAAGTACACAGGTAAACTATTATGCAATAATATATTGCAAATACATATATTAAACAAACAACTCAAAATAGTCCTACCTCCACAGATAACTGCCTTGTTGAATTGGATTTGAAGATGACTTTGGTCATTTAATTTGACCAGTTTGGCTGACTTAAACA
Source organism: Cyprinus carpio (assembly GCF_018340385.1). Classification (NCBI taxonomy): domain Eukaryota; kingdom Metazoa; phylum Chordata; class Actinopteri; order Cypriniformes; family Cyprinidae; genus Cyprinus; species Cyprinus carpio. The sequence continues at coordinate 25,600,811 of NC_056578.1, read as the reverse complement.
TGCTGGTCAAGCAGAAGATTGCTGGTAATTGCTGTAACACTTGTTGCACTGCTGCAGCTCAGGCAATTTGTCACCTCTCTGAATCCATATATGTCTCTACAAGAGATGAAGCCACACACAATTATCTCAGTGATGACAAATGGGATTAAAATAACTAAACTATAAGGTAATATTAATGCACAAACAATGCATAAAGCAGAGGAAATGAAAGCAAACTATTTCTTTTTATGAATAATAAACGTCTTCAAAACTTCACCGCAAGGCCCATTTACAGCATGCATCCGAAAATGTATCGAAACATCCACAGAAAAAAGTTATATACTGTAAAGTATGTCAACAAATTCAAGCTTCAATATAAGATAATAAAGCCAAGCACAGATTTAGTACTTAGCAGATAAATGCTTAACTTAATAAATATGATAATTATTAAACATATGATAGCAAAAACATTACAGACAACTCATCATGCTCTCTCGTTGTCAATAACTCCGCCCCTCACTTCTGGTTCTGTGGCTGCGGTTCTGTGGCTGTGGTTCTGAAACTGCTGGTGCTGCGGGTCTGCAGCTGGATATTTCTCGTTTTGTTTACCTTACTTAGAAACTTAGAAGTTTTGTTCACAACATATCCAAATGTTCTCCCAACTTATCGAATTGAGAACAAACAATTTTTCATTGAACAATATTGCACATGTCCCCAGCTTGCATTGCAGCTTGAAAACATTTTATGTTAATTATTATTAAACTATTATCTTTTTTTATTATTTTACTGACTTAATTTATGATGCTGCTGCTGACACTGTCAGTTTGCTGTCATGTGGATCAGAGTTCATATTTTTACTGATTTAAAATTTGTTTATCCTCACCATGATTGAGAATCTTGTGCTGAGGTACTGTACTGTTCATCTCATTACAACTTGTTTAATATATTTGTCTATCAGTATAAATGTTTGCCTTGAGTTTTAGGAGACAAACACTACCCGTATTATGTAGTAGGCTTTGAAAATAAGTCTAAAAGAAAAAGGATTGTTAAAAAAGATTAGCATTGCTAAATGCAAAAAAAAAAAAAAAAGGTTGCTCGGACAGATCTTTTAACACTCGACTGACTTTTATTCATTATATGAACTAAAGATTTTTTTAAGTTGTGAGTTGCTAGTTGAGTAAACTTAATAAGTTGATTGTGATAGGTTGCCTTATTTTTTACAGTGCAGAAACAACATTGTGTGTGGGAAATTTAATTTGAGTACATCAATAAATGATTTCAGACAAATAACTTAGATGCGGTTACAATTGCTGGACAAATTTTTATTCAAATATCCCTTCTGGATTTCATCACATGTTGGATATAGACGTTGCCACTCATGGGAATGCATCATAATTGAATATTTTACACCACAGAGCTGCTGTGCTTCATTGATGTATTTCATACCTCAAGCGCCTAAGTTGACCGGAGAGTAAATCGGGTGAATCATTCTGTATGGAGCTTCCAATAGTGTATTTCAACTTGATAGATGCTGTCCTTGAGAAAGTGTAGCAAAGTAGTCACTTAGACATATTGGCAATGCGTCCCAGAAACATACCCAATGCTCTAAATACTAATGACAAAGTGTTGCTGATCACAGTGCCCTTCTTTCACTTTTTGATGTTGATTTAATTAACAGCCATGCGCTGGTGTGCATTCCAGTAAATTCGATCGACTGCCTTGGAAGAACAATTATTCAAGTTAAAGATATATGAGAAATAATTAAAAAGACTAACAAATAAAAATGTCTTGGTAGATGTTATTAAATAAGAACATATTTTTTGATCTAATACAAATCTTAAGTTATATAACCTACAACAGCCCAGCAGGCACACAACATAAGATGTTGATAAATTTCCGTTTGCGAGGTTGGGTGACCAAAATGCAATGTCTGTCTGACATTGGGGTCCAACGTCAACCTGACATTATATTGACATCCGGTGCCTGCTGGGAGTGGTTCTCAACCTTTTTGACTCCATGGCCCACATTGTCTACAATAATATCAGAAGGCCCCAAAACTTTTCCAGTTATTTGAGATTTACTGCATAAGTGTTACAGAGTGAGTGAGACGAGAGGCATGCGGATCCAAATGCAAAGCACTGCGTGAAAAGAGGAATTTCCGGGATAAATCTGACATAGGAAATTTTTGTGAAACTTAAGGTGTACGACCCGTGTATGTACATTTCCCAGGCAAGTGTGCTGAGTCCCGTACCATACACTTGAGATGCACAAAATTTCCGGATACAGGATATTTCTGATTGCACACACTAGACGTGTTCAGAGATTTCCAGTACACCAGCCCTCATAGAAATTAACCATGGTTTTATAATAGTAAAAGTGTATACTATGTTTTTTTGGCAGTTTGACTGCCATTTGTATAACTAGAGTTTTACTACAAATAGGCTACCACGTAAAACTTGTCACAGACACGCCAGGCTCCAACCCCGTCCAATCACAGCGCACTCCCTCACCTGAGTACTGATCACACACACCTGCCCCTCGTCAGCACCCAATCAACCAGCACTTAAAAGACACTCTCACGCGCACACAGTCACTATCCTGTCTCGTTCGCACTTAGTATTACCTACCGGCCGACCTAAAGGACTTCCATTGGATACTTACCTGTCTTCCTCGTTCTCAAGTTACCGCGTGTGCGTGTCCTTCCCGCAACGTCTCTTCTACTTGGATTCTTCTAGGACCTTCATCATATATCATCTCAAAGACAGTATTCAGTTTACTCCCTCTCATCCCTGACCTCAAGAACACTCGCTACTATATTTACTCTGCTTTTGTCAATAAATACCACCTTACCTGTTATCTTCTGTCTCCGTCCCTTCTGTACTGTAACAAAACTATGGTTAGTGTACCATGGTTAATTTAAGGTTACCATGGTGAGGTGCCTACAATAAGGTTTTTTTTATTTTTTATTTTTTTATTTTTTCTTCTTCAGAGGAAGTCGACATCTGTATATCGCCGCTTTTCTCACCTCCATTCCCAGACGACAGCAGGCCAAATATGCTTATTCTCTCTAGTATATATACATATGTGAACTTGTGAATTGCTATATAGTTCAGCCAACAAAATAACCGCCTGTTTTTATTACATTTGTATTATCATGTTATGTTTCATCATTCTAGCTTGTTTTTAAACAATGAAAACTGTACAATGTATTTATAGAAAGTGTTTTATTATATTTTTACAGGATCCTCTGTTCCCAGACCCAACCATTCATCTGAAGGACTGTGAAAATATGAACCCTTTGAACCACCGGTGACTGATATTTCACTGAAATTAAATATAATTTAATTACATTTAGTCTGCTAGTCAGAATTATAGCTGATTAACCATCTAAGCGCCAAAGTCGCAAAATTGCGTCAAGACGTCATACATAAAATAGACTGTAGTTCCTAATATGGTGTAATATCTCATTTGTATTCCCTACCACTAGATGGCAGACATGTAGTACTAAGATTCTAGACCATCATTACGTCATGTTCCTATTCAAAGTGTTCAAGGAAATAACGCCATAGCAAAGCAGCTCTCGTGTCATCGATGCGGAAGAACTTAAGTTCATAGCGTGCGAGTAAATGGTGACAATCAGTCGTCTAATAGTCGCGATTCTTCCGGTACATCTTTGCAGCGCAATGGTGCCGCCGTGCAAGGCGAGAGTGTTCACAAAGCACAACCAAATTATAATTTCGACCCTTTGCCCAACGGGGAAGGGGGTGGCAGTGGTGAACGTGGTCATAGTGTCCATAGGAGAGCTGTTGCTGATTGCGCACGCTCTAATCGCCGCCGGCAGACAGTACAGGTGCAGACAGTGTGGAGCAGGTGCGCTCTGCGCTGTGCCATGCAATGAGAGGTTGGTACCATACTCTCAAGAACTATAAACTGTGTCGCATAGATATCTGATTGGGCTGATAGCTGGTCAACTGATCAAAAAATAGGCACATGCATTTTACTATGGCACAGTAATATAGTAATAATTTACTACTTTTTCTGTTCTGTTTTTCTTTTCTTTTTTTTCCTGATCATTTGGAATGTGAATAAAAAGACAAAAAAAAAAAAATTCTTTAAACAAAACAAGAAAAATTTACTTATCATCCTGTTCAAAATGTACACCCCCAACTCTTAATGCATTGTATTTCCTTCTGGAGCATCAGTGAACAATGTTTTCCCCTTTTATAATATTTGTGTATGAATCCTTCATTTTTTCCTCAGAGTGAAAAGATAGATCTCAAAATTATTAGTCCTTGTTGGACAGGGGCCAAATATGCAGAAGATGTTGGAAAACCAAAAAAATTGCAGGACTTGGAGGATTTTTCTGAAGAACGGCAGGCAGAACAGGCGGGGAAAGCAGAGAGGAAATCATTGCAATAAAGGTTGTAAAATCTCAGTATTCCTATAAGTGTTATATAAGGGTTTTTATGCTAAATAGTTACCCTAAAATGACATGAAATGAGTTTTAAATGTGTTAAATAACTGGGATGATATAGGCTATATAAAAATTCACAAAAACACACACAATACCACACCTCACAAAAATAACACAAAACAAAAAACACTTTCACACACCCTTACACAAAAATATATAAAAAAAAAAAAATAAAAAAAATGGGTTAAAGGGATAGTTCACCCAAAAATGATGTTTATCTGCTTACCCCAGGTCCAGTAATTCATAACATTACTGCTAATTAATGACAGTAATTAATAACAGTAATCTTAATAAAAGCTCCAGTAATTTTGTTGTGTTCGACCCGAATTCAAATCCGCCTTTTTACTGAACATTTTTTTCTCCCTTTTCAAATCTCATATTGCATCGGAAAGGCATTTATTTTAAATAAAAATTAAGAAAATAATCAAAACAATTTAAATGAAGCATCGGGAAGGGTTAGGGTAGGTGTAGGGAGGGATTTATTCTTCCAATAAGGTGGCATCCATTTTTTTTTTATTATTGCACACTGTTTATTTTTTTTATTATTTATTTTTTTATTTACTACAATACTGAGATACAGATAATTGCCACTATTTGCAATAAGTAGTATAAATAGCAGAAATATCAGCTATTTTTTCATAGTGTAAATGGAATCTATTGCTATTTGCACTTGGTGTAAATAGCATATCGGTAAAGAAAATATGCTATTTTCACTTAATGTAAATAGAATCCATTGCTATTTGCACTTAGTGTAAATAGCATCTATCACTATTTTCACTTAGTGCAAATAGCCGCTGCCATTGATTTTTGATTTAATTTATTATTGTTTATTTTGATAATATTTAAACTTTTAAAATGTTTAATTTAATGTGTGTAATTTTAGTTTGTATTTCTATTTATTATTATTATTATTATTATTATTATTATTATTATTATTATTATTATTATGCCGTAGAGCTACAATTGTAATTTGTAAATAATAGGGATGTAACGATTAACCGTGTGCCGGTTGAAAATCGATTCAAATATGTGATGATTCAAATCGGTTGACATGCCAAACAAATCAAAACAACTGGAGTAGGAGCTTATACGAATATAAATCTGAGGGGAACTAACTCTGATCTTTACAAAAGTTTACATGGTATTTTCTTTTCATCTTGCCTCTGAACAATGCATATTAAAGCAGTGTTCTTAAGCTCTGCACTGCTTTGTTTACTGTGGTAACCCAGGAAACACTGTATCATTGCTGTTCATAAGCACCACCTGCTGTCAGAGAGTGAATCTGCATCTCATTCAGCTCGTCTGCTGTTTCTTTCAGATATGTTTTATGCGATATGGCTTCACAAAACTAAAGTCGGACCATTCTGTTTTTGCTTCAAATTTCTAAATTACGTATACAGTCTAATTTAGATAAAAAACTACTCATATTAGTAGTATGCGGCATCTTTGTTTGGATCATGATTAAAATCCTATAATTTTAAATGGAAAGAGCACAGACAAACCCTTAGTTTGTTCATATTAAGAGATTTATTTTAATTGTATAACATACTTATGTGATTTGGGGTTTATTTTAAAATATTAATTTAGTTTTGTTATATTTAAATTTCAAACATGCAGCAAACATGCAGCAAAAGCCTAATAAAACAACATGTTTACTGTATAAAGTCTTGAAGCTCATTTTGTAAAAAAAAAAAAAAACGAAAGAAAGAAAGAAAAATGTGAGAAAAAATTGAATCGTGACATCAAAATCATGAATTGAATTGTGAGTTGAGTGATTCGTTACATCCCTAGTAAATAACACAACTGAATTACAATTTATTTACTTCTATATTTTATTAAAGTTCTATTTTGACCCCTATAGTTGTAATGGATCAGCCAGGCTCCACCACCACCCAATCACAGCGATCCCTATCACCTGAGTTCTGAGCACTTGCACCTGTCATCAATCAGCACCTCATCAACTGGCCTGTATATAAGCACCCACCTCAGGCACCCCTATTCTCTGATCTTGTATGCATGTAGAACATTTTCTGAATCAGCTACTGGGATTACTTACCTACTTTACTTACCTCCTGTGTTCCTCCTAGTGTCTCCTCCTCTCCCAGTGTTTCTGTATCCTCCTAGTCCTGGACTGCTGAGGTTTGTGCTCTTCCTATGCACTTTTCGAACTCCTGTAAGGACAAAGACTGTTCACCGTTCCCTTTATATCCTTTGAACTGATCCACAAACTTAATACTCACCATATACAATATGATACTACTCTGGCTTGGCAGAGGAATGCAATGGATTCCTCCTTCAATGTACACTCACATTTGAAATGCAACTGCAGTCATATTCTACTGACACTGCCAAAATTGCTTTTATTATTTCCCTGCTATCAGGACCTGTGTTGCAGTGGAGACTATCTGGGCCCAGGCCAGCCCTGTCACTTAGTTTCCTGGTGCATTTCTGCAAAGTGTTTGGGAGAACGGATGGTGATACCGCGGTGGGCAAGCAACTCTATCACTTGCAGCAGGGTGCCATGTCAATCAATGAGTACTTGTTTAAGTTCAGGATTCTTGCAGCAGTAAGTGGATGGAATGAGTGTTGCTGATGACCTACAGACAGGGACTGGAGCCCCAGCTTCGTTTACAGCTTGCTTTGTATGATGCACTTGGTTTGGAGAAATTTATTCAGCTATCCAGCCGTTGTTCCAACCGCATGCAGTCCTGTGTAGCAGCAACACCAATCTCTTACCTCCGCTGGCCAGAGCCCAGTTACCCTCCAGAACTCGAGCCCATGATTGTGAAGAGCCAACGGTTGTCAGCTGAGCGGCAGAGAAGGCTGACCCGAGGACTCTGTTTGTATTGTGGAACTCAGGGGCACATTATTCTGGCATGCCCCCTTCACCCTCCATGTCCTGTGGTGAGTGATTCAGCCTGATGTTAACCCTCTGGAGTCTAAGGGTATTTTTGGGGCCTGGAGAAGTTTTGTCATGCCCTGACATTTGTGCTTTTTTCAGTTTCTTTCAGTTTCTTATAAATATCTAAATGGCTAAAGTCTAATCTCACTGTAATCAGCACAAACTGGGCTATAATAATATGTGAGCAGCATGTATGTACATGATTGTGTTTTTGAGAAAAAAAATGTTATGCGTGGTTAGTGAAAAACTAAAAATGTTAAATCACTTGAATAAGGCAATAAAACACAAACAGAAAATTTGGTTCCCAGGAATTTTGAGAACTGGAGCTTGTAGCCTAGAATTTTTTTTTTTTTCTAAATGATGTGAAAATCATCTTGTTTACTCACTTACAGAAAACAATATATTGATTTAAATTTTCTAAGACACTTTTTGTTGGTAAAAGTCATATGCGAGTAGGCGTCAACTATCATGAATTCACACCTGAGAAGACAAAGGCCTGCATAATGAGCTGCATAATGAGCCATTCAGTCAGCTGTGTCACTGAGAGGGATGAGTTACAAGAAAGAATGTGAGGACAAAATAAATGTATATAATTTTATGTTTGTAGTTTATTTAGAATATATTTAATTATCCCACAACATAATTTAATATTCACTTGTGAGTGCAGTTAAACAGTTTATTAGGAAAAATCAAAGCTGACTTTCAAACTGATTTTTTTGCATCATTACTCCAGTCACACAATCCTTCAGAAATCCTTTTAAAAATCTTTTAAATCTTTTAAAAATCTTTTATTTACATTTATTGTTATTATTATCATTATTATTATTATTATTATTATTATTAATAATGTTGAAAAGAGCTGAGAATATTTTTTTAAGGTTTTTTAGGGGGGATAAATTGAAAGAACAGCAATGATTGTTACATTTGTTACAGTTACATTTATTGGTACATTTATATTATTTACATCAAGCTTTTGAATGGTATAGTAGTGTATATTGCTATTGAAAACTTCATAATATTTCACTTGATTATACATTTAGTCAGGAATTATAGTTTTGGAAAGTCTTTGGAAAAAGTCTAACTAGTAAAATGTTTACACGTTATGTGAAAACTAGTACAAGTATATAAATAAATAAAAAGAGACTTACTCATGTTTATGATCTCTGCTGAATAAAGTGCTTCATTCTTTTTTTCTGAGGAAATCCAAATCCTCAACCACATCACATCTTTTTGGGGTGAATTATGTCTTATTCCTCTCATCGCGAAGCAAACAGTAAAATAAAAAAAACTTGAACAGTCTGGCTGTTGTCTTCTGTTGTGTGGGCGTATTCAAAAGCCGTGCCCTTCAGTGAAACATTTGAATCTCAAAAGCGCGCTCAGCGCGGGGGCGTGGTCGCATTAGAAGATAATGAAGGGAGACGTGAAAACGGACATCGCGTTGTTTTCATATGGATTACTTTATCACAGAATATTTGTTTTCAGCAGCACTTGTTTAGTTTAAAAGTAGACATGTCAGGCTTTCTATAGATATTTCTCTCATGTCTCTTCGTTAAGTATTCACTGAGTTACAGTTCATTTTAATGACGCATTTGTAACTGAAGATCAGCGCAGACAAAGGTTGCAGACAGCACTCCTTGTTTGTTATCTTTATTTTATAAGTGCACAAAGTTTTGTTGTTATTATATCTGTATACAAAAAAAAGTAGACCCTTTACAGATTCGATTGATGTATTGCACTTATCTGTACGATCAAAACTGAAAGTGTAATTTAAGTTCTTTTCGGGGTTATCAGGAGAAAATACCCCAAAACGCGTATACGCGTTAATCGACTCCAGAGGGTTAAGATGGAACCACTCACTGCCTGTGTAATGCTTACTGCCTCCAGTGTTTCTGTTTCAGTATCAGCCCTTATCGACTCCGGGTCAGCAGTGAACTGCATCTTAAGGAACCTCTGCCACCAGCTCAAATTGCAAGCTACCTCCACCAAAAAGGTCTACCAAGTTCAGTCAATAACTGGAAATCCACTTTGTAAGACGTGTGGGACATCATTCTTCATCTTGGCCTTCACTCGGAGGAAATCCATCTTCTGGTTCTGGAGGGGTCTACTGCTGACGTCATCCTTCTGATGTTCTGGCATTTACTACCGGTTCCGGGAAAGCAAGAGGGTCTGGGACGCTGCTCACCAACATCTCCAAAGGGCAGTGTGCAGGCAAAAGGTGGCACGCGGAAACGCCCACCTACCAAACAGGTCAAAAAGTATGGCTATCAACTCGGGATATCAGACTGCGCCTGCCCTGTAGGAAGCTCATTTCCAGATTTGTTGGTCCCTTCACCATCGTGGAACAAACCCCGGTCACCTACAGATTACAACTTCCCTCACAGTACAGAATTCATTCCACATTTCACGTGTCACTACTCAAACCTCACCATGACCCTGTCTCTCTCCCCACAGAGCCTGGCCAGATGGAGGAACCCCTCTTCCATTGATCCTGGATGAGGGGTCAGTCTACAAGGTGAAGGAGCTTCTGCAGTCCCGGTGCCATGGTGGTAAGGATATGGACCCAAGGAATGTTCATGGATACCTAGGACCGATATATTAAACCCCGCCTTAATGTCAGAGTTCCATGCTGCTCATCCCGAACTTCCGGCACCTCAGGGCAGAGGTAGACCACCATGATGTCAGGGTGTTCGGCTGGCTGTGGAAGGGGTGGGGGGGGGGGGGGTTACTCTAATGGATCGGCCAGGCTCCACCACCCAATCACGGTGATCCCTGTCACCTGAGTTCTGAGCACTTGTCATCGATCAGCACCTCATCAACTGGCTTGTATATAATACTGTGTTCCAGGCAGGTTTTTGAGCCCATAAGTCACGACTTCAAACGACGACTCACGACTTTGTAGCATTCCAGGCAAGTCACGCCAAACTTCCTGAGCACAAGGGATTGTCGCTAGATTATTAATTTTGTCCTAAAATCTATTTTTCTATGTGTACCACTTGCATAAACACTGTATCCGTAGGCAATATTATCTGTAGGGGCTGCCATTGTTTCACAGGCTATGTGACATCAGAGCTCGAAACTGGGAGTACATCGCTCTAGTATGAGTTCACGGGTGGGAAGTCAAGGGTTTGACTGTTCCAGTGCCCTTTCACTGGTAGAAGGTTGGAAAAATATGGGTTGCCTGGAACGCGGCATAAGCACCCACCTCAGACACCTTCATTGTCCGATCTCGTACACACCGAGGACTCTCTGAATCAGCTGCTACATCTATTGGAATTACTGGCCTGCTTTACTTACCTCCTGTGTTCATAGTGTCTCCTCTCTCTGTCTCCGTATCCTCCTAGTCCCAGACTGCTGAGGTGTGTGCTCTTCCTGTGCACTTCCCGAACTCCTGTAAGGACAAAGACTCTGTTCACCATTCCCTTTATATCCTTTGAACTGATCCACAAGCTTGATACTCATCATATACATGACCGGACTCCATACTCTCTGTGACAAACATCTTTTGCATATTTTTAACCTGTTGTGTCAAGACCTCTTCCGTTACAATAGTACAGTAGGTGGCCAACCAGAGTGTTTTCTGCCACCGTGTCTGCAAAGTGCATTTGCTGCTTTTGACCGCTGAGTGGCGCTTTAACCACAAGTTCTCAAACGCATCAACACATATTTTCACAAATAGCTGTCAGCTTTGCCTCACTGGTGTGCTACATTTGACGGCTGGAGTCAGAGCAAAATGAAAAACACTGTAGTTAAAATATTTAATATTCACAGTAGAAACTTTAGTAGCCTGCTTAAGTTAAGTTATGTTTTTCTTACAACGAATAAAGCACACACATACTTTATTCATTACCTGTCATTTATTTTGAAAGATAATAACTTGTGGGGGGATATCTGTCTGTAGACCGATTTAAAAAAAAAAATGTTGCCTATTTTATAAATTATTTCCATTATTTTACAAACCTGATTAAAAACGGAATGCAATGATGTGGAAGTTTCAAATTTCAATATTTTATTTAGAATGCAACATAGCGGACACGTCAAATGTTTAAACTGAGAAAATGTATCATTTTAAAGGAAAAATAAGTTGATTTTCATGGCATCAACACATCTCAAAAAAAAAAAAAAGTTGGGACAAGGCCATGTTTACCACTGTGTGGCATCCCCTCTTCTTTTTATAACAGTCTGGGGACTGAGGAGACAAGTTGCTCAAGTTTAAGAATAGGAATGTTGTCCCATTCTTGTCTAATACAGGCTTCTAGTTGCTCAACTGTCTTAGGACTTCTTTGTTGCATCTTCCTCTTTATGATGTGCCAAATGTTTTCTATGGGTGAAAGATTCACGTAGTTTCGCGAATAACTTTAACACGCAGTGACTTGCAGTTAACACTGCGGCCCTGTATGTGTGTGTGTGTATATATATATATGCTAAATATAGGAAGATGATTAAGTGAAAAAAGAAAAGTGAAAGTCATGACATTTGCCAGAATTGGTGCTCTGCATTTAACCCATCCAAGTGCACACACAGCAGTGAGAAGTGAACACCACGTGAACACACACCCAGAGCAGTGGGCAGCTATATCCAGCACCCGGGGAGCAACTGGGGATTCAGTGCCTTGCTCAAGGGCACTTCATCCATGGGTATTGAGGGTGGAAGAGAGCGCTGTTCATTCACTCCCTTCCACCTACAACTCCTGCCAGCACCAAGACACGAACCTGCAACCTTCGGGTTTCAAGTCCAACTCTCTAACCATTAGGCCACGGCCATGATGCCATGAAGCCACGGCCATGATGCCATGAAGCCACAGCCATGAATCACATTTTACACATACTCACACACATTTTATAGTATAATATATATTTTTTTCACCACTTTTTATATTTACACATCTTTAATGCTTTTCTAATAAAATGCTGCACAGTGTGTCTTTCTCAGAGAGCAGTTAAAACAAAGTTCACTCTGTGAAGAATGTCACACTCCAATGTGTGAAGTCCAAATCAAATTATGAGTTATTGCAACAAAATAAATAAAAATTTTTAAAAAATCATATTTGTAAAGGTCAGTCGTAGGTTCTTAAAAAAATTGAGAAGTCTAGTTCAAGTCAGAAGCCTTTTGTTACAGTGTATCATTATCTAATTTATATTCTGGTTTAAATAGGCATTGAATCATTTTAATATAACTTTATTTAAAAGTAAGGACACCAGGAATATAAATGTCTGGAGTTGATCATTCACACTGGACAAATTGAATTTACCAGATCATGTCGTGTTCAATAATTAATTATAAGAATAGTAGGCCTTATTATTATATTATTAAATCCACAACAACATGATATTGTAATGATATTTTGACCACTGAACTAGGAAATGTATTGGGTTTCCATGTCAGACATCTTTTCACGGTAATCTTTAACCCACAAAAGTCCACCTGATGGACCACCTGTGAAGACATTGCTGATGTATTTTGGTAATGAGTTGCTTACACAATTTCGTTTCAAACTATAGTACGGACTAGCGCTGAGTGACGAGGAAGACAGACTGATAGGGGATTATATGACCTTTCCTATCCCTTTCTTTTATTGAAGCTGTCCTGCAGACTCTGCACCGGTGGTATTTACATTAACATTTCAATACATTCAACCCAGCCAAAGATAAAATATTCATTTGACCTTTAAGGAGAAAGACTTACTTAAACACAGTCATGTCATTTAACCTTAAGAAATGTACAGCAGCAGGGCCTGAGAGCAGGAGTGACCCTCATTACTGTTTAGCACTAGAGTAAATGTGGAACTTTCATTGCTGCTTTGTAAGAGGTCATTGTATAGAATTCATACTGCCTTCTGTACACACTGTCCCAACTTTCCGGTCTCTAGATTTGGTAGGGTATGACGTTGAACAAGGGGCCACTAATTATGATGCATAAATACGAGAATGCTCCCTTTCTCTATCTTGCTCTCTCACATGCACACAAGCACACACAAAAACCGAGACCCCACATCTGCTTGGAGCGGAAACAAAATGGATGCATGCCCTTTGGGAGCCCAGGCAAATGAATACCGTTGGCAGAACAATTAGCATTTAAAAGGGAGAGTAACCTTTGCTCAATACATTATTTTTATTGCTCTGGACGTTCATTTTCACCAAATACAGGGGCCTCTGTGTGTGTGTGTGTGTGTGTGTGTGTGTGTGTGTGTGTGTGTGTTTGTTTAAGCATCAGGGAAAAATAAAGAATTTGATAGTCCTTGGCTCAGGTAGCAATTGGGGTTCTAAAATATGGTAATTATAACGCTTTCATACATCGTGAGTACAGCCGGTGGAGGAGAACTTGTGTCTGCAATGCTTTCATGTCTAGATTAATTATTGTTAGATGTTATAAATACTAATGAGTACACTATACCTTTTTGCGTATGCCTGTGGAGTCATTGCACTAATAATTGTTTGGTCTGCTTGCATTATTATTTGCATCTTTAAAATGTTATTCATGGAGACAGCAGTGACAGAGTGTGGCTCTGGGTGGCTAGAGGGTGACTTCACATGTCTAATGCAAAGTCCAAGTCAGGGCTCAAGTGTTTTGGCACAAATCTTTCAAGGCTTTTTCTCAAGTCACATTGCTAATTTATTTATTTAGTTAGTTAAATCCATTTTGATTCGTTCCCCATTAATATTAATGGTCCTGCTTTGTAATGTAGCAACATTTGGACATTCTGTACCTGAAGGAAGAAAAAAAAAAACAGAGATGGATATAAGTTCATTGAAAATGATGGACTCCATTGCAGTAACTTGATAATCTGCAATGATCAAAACTGGAAGTCTTCTTACTATCTGAGATCTGAATTTTCAATATTAGAGTTAACAATATTACAGCATCCATCATACCCAAATGCTACATGTCAGCCTGTTGCACAGCCACCCTCAGTCTGTACTGGTGAAGTTTGAGTTGCAATCTGATCTCAAAATGCAAACACACTTTCTGTTTGTGTTCTTTAAATGTTTTAAATGTTTTGGATCCTGACCCAGCTCTCCTTGGTTGACAAGTAAGCCCATCCTTACCAAAATGGACTGTACAGTCGTGGCCAAAAGTTTTAAGAATTACATAAATATTGGAAATTGGAAAAGTTGCTGCTTAAGTTTTTATAATAGCAATTTGCATATACTCCAGAATGTGATAAAGAGTGATCAGATGAAATAAACATCTTGTTATTTTGCCATGAAAATTAACTTAATCCCAAAAAAACCTTTCCACTGCATTTCATTGCTGTCATTAAAGGACCTGCTGAGATCATTTCAGTAATCATCTTGTTAACTCGGATGAGAATGTTGACGAGCACAAGGCTGGGGATCATTATGTGAGGCTGATTGGGTTAGAATGGCAGACTTGACATGTTAAAAGGAGGGTGATGCTTGGAATCATTGTTCTTCCATTGTTAACCATGGTGACCTGCAAAGAAACGCGTGCAGCCATCATTGCGGTGCATAAAAATGGCTTCACAGGCAAGGATATTGTGGCTACTAAGATTGCACCTAAATCAACAATTTTTATAGGTTCATCAAGAACTTCAAGGAAAGAGGTTCAATTCTTGTAAAGAAGGCTTCAGGGCGTCCAAGAAAGTCCAGCAAGCGCCAGGATCGTCTCCTAAAGAGGACTCAGCTGCGGGATCGGAGTTCCACCAGTTCAGAGCTTGCTCAGGAATGGCAGCAGGCAGGTGTGAGCGCATCTGCACACACAGTGAGGCGAAGACTTTTGGAAGATGGCCTGGTGTCAAGAAGGGCAGCAAAGAAGCCACTTCTCTCCAAAAAAAAACATCAGGGACAGATTGATCTTCTGCAGAAACTATAGTGAATGGACTGCTGAGGACTGGGGCAAAGTCATATTCTCCGATGAAGCCCCTTTCCGATTGTTTGGGGCATCTGGAAAAAGGCTTGTCCGGAGAAGAAAAGGTGAGCGCTACCATCAGTCCTGTGTCATGCCAACAGTAAAGCATCCTGACACCATTCATGTGTGGGGTTGCTTCTCATCCAAGGGAGTGGGCTCACTCACAATTCTGCCCAAAAACACAGCCATGAATAAAGAATGGTACCAAAACACCCTCCAACAGCAAACTTCTTCCAAACAACCCCACAACAGTTTGGTGAAGAACAATGCATTTTCCAGCACGATGGAGCACCGTGCCATAAGGCAAAAGTGATAACTAAGTGGCTTGGGGACCAGAATGTTGAATTTTTGGGTCCATGGCCTGGAAACTCCCCAGATCTTAATCCCATTGAGAACTTGTGGTCAATCCTCAAGAGGCGGGTGGACAAACAAAAACCCACTAATTCTGACAAACTCCAAGAAGTTATTATGATAGAATGGGTTGCTATCAGTCAGATTTGGCCCAGAAGTTGATTGAGAGCATGCCCAGTCGAATTGCAGAGGTCCTGAAAAAGAAGGGCCAACACTGCAAATACTGACTCTTTGCATAAATGTCATGTAATTGTCGATAAAAGCCTTTGAAAGGTATGAAGTGCTTGTAATTATATTTCAGTACATCACAGAAACAACTGAAACAAAGATCTAAAAGCAGTTTAGCAGCAAACTTTTTGAAAACTAATATTTATGTAATTCTCAAAACTTTTGGCCACGACTGTATAATCAAAACTCAACAGTTGTTCAGATATGTAGTGTCTTAAACACATTGACACTATATTCTTTCTTGCTAGCTGAACATACTTTAAAATAAGTAAATATTGCCAGGATAAATCCAGCGACTGAAAAGATGTCTCTTTTTTGTATTTAATTTCACACATATTAGCACAAGAAAATTATATTTTATTCATCTAATATAGCAGGGAATCCCGGGTAAATATCAGGTCTGTGGATTTCCACAGGATATTGGGCTGTAAACATAATTATGCAGGTCTAAGGATAGTGCATAGGAAAAGAAAAGAAAAGAAAAGAAAAGAAATAACTGACAAGTAACAAATCAATAGGCATTTAATTTTAATGATAAAGAAGTTTATTTGTGTTTGTACTGTTATCAAGGAGCTTTAAATACACACAAGTGAAGCCAGATGGCCCAAGAAGGACCCGGTGGACCCAGTGCTTGAGGAGTCACAGCAGCCAGATGTGGAACCAGACAATTGTGTTGGGGCTGGAGTGGAGGAAGCACAGAAAAGAAATGATGGACAAGCGGATGATGAGTGCTGTTAGAGAGCTCTTTCTGCCTGACTCTGAAAGAACCGAATCACCTTTAGATGTGGTGAGTGCTAGGCCAGTTCCTGTTCCCAGAAAGCCCAGGACAGAGAGTGCCCAGGTGGATGCCCCTGGTTCTTTGCTACGCAGGACCCTGCAGTCAACTGCGGGTGTCCTTCAGCTCAGTGTCCTTCAGCCCTGTTGTTCTATCCCAGGTGTAAGTGGTTATGGTCTTGTACACCTGTGGTAAACTACAAGGAGTAATGGATGATTGAAGGGGGCTTTCAGTCATCAAGGATGTTGACTGTAGGCAGGGGAGAGTGTAACCGGGGCAGGAGAAGCCTGATATTTAGATTCACGCTTAAGTTTGCTTTTTGATGAAGTTGTGTGCGCTGTCCCCTTTAAGAGTCTGTGCATGCACAGAGAGTGTGCACGTGTCGGATAAAAGATAGCACCATTAGAAATAGGAGTTACATGTGTGAACAAATCAATGATTAAGCTGTTACAAAATATAATATTCTACTTTGTAATTGATTTGTAGATCTGTGGTGATTAAAATCGTCTGATTGCACGGACTGAATGGTTTAATTTGCTGCCTATAGGAGTGTTGTTCCTACACGTGAGAGATCTCTTGTGGGGGAAGAGAATTCGGCCAACATTAATGGAGATTGAGCAGGGGAGAACAACGTTACGTGAGATTTCAGGTCTCCAATTACAATGTTAGCTTTTTGTGTGCTTCATAGTCTCAATAAGAGCACATACAGGCCACTACCATTGTTTTGTAAACTCTATATTGGTTTTTCTACACCAATTTATTTGGTGTATTTGGTGTAATGCAATGTGTTTACGCGGTTTAAGGTTCAAAAAACACATTATTATCCATGAAATGTACATTATAGTTTCTCCTCTATGCCCCGCCTTCTGAAACGCATCGATTTTTACAAAGTTCATCGGTCTGAAAAGCGGGGTGTGCTCTGATTGGCCAGCTATTCAGTGCATTGTGATTGGCTGAATGACTCAAGCGTGTGGCAGAAATCTTACGCCTCTAAACACACTGTGATGCCATCTCCCAGCAGCACGAGACTCAGTCCAGCTGCTCTGCTCATGCACATCCCATCAGCGATTTCTTTCAGCAGTTTAGTCGTACTGTTAGGAGTAACTGAATAATTCGGGATATTTGTTTATTTCGCATCAGAGGGATTGTAAGGCACGTTTATAACCTGAAAACCTTAAGTATTTTGTGGATTAGTGCGTACTGGAACATAATTACTGATTATAATGACTTATACTGTCTTTTTACGCGTTGCGTTGCGTATCGTATCGCGCTGTGCAAACATAAAACCATGTCTGCATTTGTGATCTGAGAAACAACAAGCCTACGCTACTGCTCAAAACTCGCGTTTGAATCATCATTGGCAAATTATTTAAATATAAAAAACGTACCTAGAGGCTGTGAGTCAGAAGCGCCAGACTGTCCTTGCAAAGTTTCAGCTGCTCAGCTTTACAGAAACAGCCGATGTGCCACAGATGCATTGCAGGTGTCAGGGCTCAGGTTTGATCTGTCTCTTTCTCCTGGTGGAGCCTTTGTTTTTGTTTCTGTTTGCACGTGCCGGCCACGATCAGCTGTTCGCGTTTTGTGATCAGCGTGGTTGTGCACATGTTGATTGTTTTGGTTTTCACTTGCACGTGCCAGCCGCATTCAGCTGATTGCGCTTTGCAATCAGCGCGGTTGTGTATGCATTCACAGCTGTTTGTCATTTCCTCATTTATTTTTTCCTTATTTAAATCTCATGTTTTCTCTTAGTCTTTGCCAGTGTGTTTTGTTGTTAACGCTTTTTATTCTTGTTTGGTTCATCAGTTATAGTTTTGTATTTTTATTTTTTTTTTCTTCAGTTTTTCTTTATTCTGCCCAGTTATTGCAACTGCTGTCTGGACTGTCAATGCTCCTTGGCTAGTGGTCTGTTCATCGGGACTTTTGGATTTTTGCTCTGGATTATTATCTAGATTTGTGGATCTCTTTGAATCTGCCTGGACTATCATCTTTAATGACCATCGCCTGTTTCTGACTACCGCTCGTCTGGAACGTATTATCTCTTTTGAGTTCTTGGATTGTGGATCTGGAATTCAGCAGTTCAATTTAAATTAAATAAAAAAATTTAAAAAATAAAATTACATTTGTGCATTTAGCAGATGCTTTTATCCAAAGCGACTTACAGTGCATTCAGGCTATCAATTTTTACCTATCATGTGTTCCCGGGGAACCAAACCCCCAACCTTGCGCTTCGTAATGCAATGCTCTACCACTTGAGCTACAGGATCACTTATTTATTATCACTGAATAAAACTCTTGTTGCATTTCTACTGCATTTGGGTTCTTCATTTCAGTGAAACTTAACAGCAGGCTACTGGTTCAGGAAACAGTCCTCATCATGCATAAAATGCGCAGCACACATCTGAATATTTGGGTTGGACTGTTCTGGAACAGTGTTGAAATACAACTTTACCACTGATTTCTGGTCATGTCCTCTTTTGGAAGGCCAAACAAAGTTTCACTTCAATGAAACACAGAGCGACTCCACAACATGGCAACTGCGGCAACAGATAGAATAAACATTACGCCTTCTTTCTTTGCGTGAACATTTGTGTTAATCAAATATAGTTAATAGTTAATGCAGTGTTAATCAAATCTTCCTACATAGTGATGTAGAGATGTGGGGCCGTGTTAGAATGAGCCGTTTTAGGGGGGTGTGGTTGACCCTTAACTTTTATAAAGAATATCTCTTTGGATTTGAGACTTTAGTCGTTGCAGGCTTACAGATCTTCTTTATGCACTAAGAGCTTGTAACACTCCGAAGAGAAAGGAAAAATTGAAATCGCATCATATGACCCTTTTAAGTAAATTGGGTGTTTCCTATCGATACTATACTCGTACTGCATCTGCTAAGACGCTACAGGAAAATACCTTTTTCTCAGATTTCTGAAGCCTTTTTCACTGCCTTCAGTTCAGAAGACGCTCAGGCCTTCAGCAAATCCAGGGCTAACCTGAGGAGGGGCATCAAAAAGGCCAAGTACTGCTACAAGCTAAAGGTAGAGGAACACTTTTCCAACTCTGACCCCTGACACATGTGGCAAGGCATCCAGGCCATCAGTGACTACAAGCCAAGCAACTCCAATCCAACAGTCACAGATGTCTCCTTCCTTAACAAGCTAAAATACTTTTTAAGCTCACTTCAACAGTGACAGAAAGGAGACGGCCACCAAGATCATGCTCTCAGCAGACCACCAACCCCTCAAACTCACCTCCACAGATGTCTACACTGCATTTAGTCAGATCAATGCATGCATGGCTGCTGGCCCGGATGGCATTCCTGGACGTGTACTTAGGGCATGTGCAGAGCAGCTTGCAGGGGTCTTCACAGACATTTTCAACCTGTCCTTCACCCAAGCAGCTGTGCCAACATGCTTTAAGTCCACATCCATTGTGCCACTGAAACACTCCTCCCCGATGTGCCTGAATGACTTGTGCCCCGTAGCACTCACACCTATTGTTATGAAGTGCTTTGAGCGACTTGTCCTAGCACACCTCAAGGACTGCCTCCCACCCACACTGGACCCACACCGATTTGCCAGCCGTAGCAATAGGAGCACAGAGGATACAGTATGCACAGTGCTGCACTCTGTACTCACACACTTGGACAATAACAACACATATGTATGGATGTTGTTTGTTGACTTTAGCTCATCATTTAACACTGTCATTCTCTCCAAGCTGATCACAGAACTTGGAGACCTGGACATTAACACCTCGCTCTGCAACTAGATTATGAACTTTCTGACCAACAGACCTCAGCATGTTAGGTCAGGCCAAACCTGCTCCACCACCATCACACTCAACACCGGCATACCACAAGGCTGTGTGCTGAGCCCATTCCTCTACTCCCTCTACACCCACGACTGCGAACCTGTACATGGATCCAACGGCATCATTTAGTTTGCAGATGACACCATGGTGATTGGCCTCATCAGAGACAACGATCAGACTGCTTCCCGGGAGGAGGTAAAGCACCTGGCCACATGGTGTGCTGACAACAACCTGCTCCTTAACACCAGTAAGACAAATTAGCTCATTGTGGACGTCAGGAAGAAGAAAGGAAACATGCATGACCCCTCTCAGCATTCTTAAGGACTCCTCTCACCCTGACCATAGACTGTTTAACCTCATGCCCTCCGCGAGGTGCTTCAGGAGCCTCCGGACAAGGACTAGCAGACTCAGGAACAGCCTTTTCCCTACAGCTGTCTCCTTACTGAATTCTGCTTATAGTGTACATACACTTATTACATAATCCATCTGTATAGTATGTTCCTAGTACACCTATCTGTATATCATGCTGATATTATTTAAAAATATGTAAATTATGTCCATAGTACTGCCTTATCTGTATATTTATTGTACATTTGTAACATATTATAGGCACTGTATATCCTGTACTTACTGCTTATTGCACTTCTGGTTAGATGCTAACTGCATTTAAGTTAAATCTAATTTAATCTAAAATGCTATGGTACATACAGTACATGGCTGAGACTTTGTCTCTACACTCTGTTTCCAGGAGATCTAGAGGGAATTTGCCGGGATGGGATCAGTCTGTTGTTAGTAGCTCCGTTATATAGGCCAGCCTGAGTATGGTTCTCGGACATTTGATCCCTTCTCAAAGACTCTTCTTGGGAGATTCCCATCAGGAGGGACCTTTTAACTTAAGCGGGCGGCAGGATTGTTCATCCCCACCCTGAGTTATGGAAACTATGGGTTTAGATCTATCTGTCTAGCTGTCTAGCTATCTATATTAGTATAGTTTATTCTTTTTTTTGTTTTGTTTTGTTTATTTATTAAAAAGGGACAATACATTAGGTATTGTTACAAACAGACAACCAATGCCATATACATAGGGTATATAGCATAAAGCTAGTTTGCAGCCCTCGTCCCTGGTTAGGCTTTTACATAAAATCAAAACATCCAAAATAAAAATAAAAAAATAATCATCACAAAGAACAAAACAAGTACAAGTACACGTGTATATACAGATGTAAGGGAAACAGGTCAATTTAGCTCAAAGGGAATCGTTTAAGATTTTATAGGGAATTTGTACAGAATCACTGTTTTACGGTTGATCACTGAGTCGGCTAGCGATTCATTGAATGAAACATATAACATCAACTCTGCAATGGATATTAATATCCAAAATATAGTGAAAACACTATAAATTAGCACAGTAACAAGATTGTCAGTTTAAGACATTAACTTGTAAGCACAAAACACAAGATACTTCTCTTTTCAATATAAATCAGGCTTAACTGGTTAAATCTAAGACATATAAATTAATCTAACACATGAACACATACATTCACACAAGTTGCAGAAAGAGAGAAAGTGAGGAAATAATGAGTTTAAGAGTAAAAATGTGAAATCCCAAGTTTATAGCAGTATGTGCAATTGCATAGACCTGAACAACCATCAATCACTTAAGTAACCCTCGCACAGAGTTCCTGTTCCATGTACCAGTTCAGCTAGAATCTGGGGGTACTTGCGTTGCCTGTGTAAGGGGTTCCCTCTGTTGTCTGGTTGCCGACAGATGGATTCCCAAGGTTTCTGATTGGCTGGGAGTTCAGTAATTGTTGAAGTGATATCTTGGGAAGCCAATGGTCGGGCAGCATCAAAATGCGGTGGCAAAAAGGAGAAAAAAAAAACAAAAAACTAAAAAGCATGACTAAAAGCACTGCTAAAAGCTATGACTAAAAGTATGAGCACAAAGCAAAAGTGATGACTAAAAAGCATAATTTGATGGTGTCCTGAGTATTTAAACTGGGCTTTCGGACACATCCCAAATGTTGTCTTGACCAAATAGATATTGTCTTTGCTCGGGGTGTTGCGATGTTTCTCCTCCCAATACATAAATCACGTTATCTTATCAATCACATGGTCCGAATTTTCCTGCTGTTGCACAGAATAATTTTGGACATGATTCTATAACAAGAATATGAAACATTTGACAAAGTTTTAATTGATAGAAACGTTTAAAGGATGAATTTTCAAACTCATACATTCCCAACATGAATATAATCCTATAAACTTCAATAGTTATTCAAAATACATACATGCACAATAAGTGATTAGCACATGATAGTCAAATGTGTGGGTTACATACATAGTATGGAGTTATGCATAGAAATTATTAGTTGCACATAAGTCCTTTTAGCGTCATTTAGGTGCATATATAGATGTAAAGGTAGTTTATGTGCCATTCTGTGAAGTAAGAATGTGTTCTGTGAAGACCAAAAATGTTAAAAGTTTTCATAAGGAATTTCAGTCTGGTTATTGTCCTCTAGGTGGGGGGAAGTCAATCCAAAGAGCTTGTGATTACTATCATGGATTTACATGTGATGGTCATGCTGAGCATCTCTTTGACCATCATCTTGGTTATTTGACAATCTCCTTTCTGAGTTGTTCTTTTGTTGCAAGCTGTTTTGTGAAAGATTTGGATGGTTAGTCTTGCTTCAGACAGGCTGGTGCTAGGATCTGATTTATGAACATCCTGTTGTTTTGGGCCTTTCTGTGGAATTTGCCTCCTCGTGTGTCAACCATGTTCTTGATTGAATCTTAAATTGTCTGATTCGCTCTGATACCCCACACAAATAACTATGTGAGTATATGTTGTACTTAATCCAATAATGGCACTGACTTACCTAAGCACATATGTAACTTAATAAAAAAACATTAAAATGTAAATTATCCTGCGTACATAAAGAAAATGTAAACTCAACCAGTCTGAAAAAGCCTAAGGTATTCAATGTTCACATCGCTGTAGAGATTTCAGCCATTGTTTCAGCTTTGTAGAGAAAACTGTGAGTACAGATTGCAACTCTAAAGGCCCCGCTATACTTCAAACGAAATCGAAGAATGAACTGATATGACGTCATTTCGAACAAAATCAGGCCAAAACGAAGTTTGTTTTGAGTTCGTTTTGGCAGTTCGAAATGGCTGACCAAAGCAAACTTTCTGGGGGGGTTCGCTTTGGCTCGTAAACACCTTTTAGATTTCATTTGGTCCGTGAAGGTTATGCAATCGGTGGGTGTGTTCTGAAACTCCACCTTCTTTGACAGGCTTTTTTTTTTCTTGGTTCATTCCTCATTCTGCGGAAGTCATTCAGGAGAGCAACATCTGCTGAATACACTGGAGTGTCGAATAGCTGAGCTGCACAAATATATCCGCACCTGGACAGACTTTAAAGATGTAGAGGCAGTATTTCATTCCTAGAAAGAAACTGCAACGAAGCTTGGTGTCGACGACCCGGAGTTATGCAAAAAGCAACGCAGAGAAACATCCAAGACAAGTTTTCCAAAGCCATTACAAAATAATGAAAGGAAAGAGTAAAGATATAAGGTAGCAAGTACCAAATACATGTTTCAAATAAATGTTACACCATACTGCTGCTGTTGTTCTTTCAATAAGCGAATTTAAAGGGTATACATTAAATGAAATTCCAAACGAATATACAATAATAAAACTTTGTTTCTATCAAAACAATTCATCCAGTTTAATAAAATAAATGAACACTAATAAAATAAAGTAACAAGCTGATTCCAATATATATTTTTTTTTCCTACATCATGCTTTTTTTAAGTTTTCAGACTATAAGCCATTCACACTTCCCATAAAGGACTGATTATGGAATGGTTCTTTTGTATTGCAAACATGATACTTGACTCTGAACTGCTGCTAATCATTATTATTTTGTCTATAATATTCTGACCATTGGGGCCCGTCTCACACCTAGATAGACTACTTTTCTTCATTTCTTCATTATTTTGTTTAGGGGATACACGCGGGCATCATGACACATGTTTATATTAATCTACACCCGCCTCCAGCAGCGTGGGGGTGTTGGAAAGTTAACAGTATACCATCACTCAGCCTTTTTGAACTTCTTTTTGCCCCAAATCGAAGAACGAAAATGAACTTCATTGGAAGTATATCAGGGGCTTAAATCTACAAGCATGTTGTTCCATAGATGTGAACCTTTCCCTGAAAAGGATGAATGACCCACAGTAGTTCTGCATCTCTGGACTCCAATTTCCCACTTACCGCCCCTCTGGTCTTTGCCCTGTCACTACTGTATTTTTGTATCAACTGATAGATTATATCAAGGGGAAGGCTATATATACAATAAATACTGTTTTTTATAAATGAAAACTTTAATAAATTATCAAAACTTAACATCATACTTTTGAAGAATTTGGAAAATGATGGCACTTCACTGGTTTCTGATCCATTACTTTTAACCCTCTGGAGTCTAAGGGTATTTTTGGGGCCTGGAGAAGTTTTGTCATGCCCTGACATTTGTGCTTTTTTCAGTTTCTTATAAATATCTAAATGGCTAAAGTCTAATCTCACTGTAATCAGCACAAACGGGGCTATAATAATATGTGAGCAGCATGTATGTACATGATTGTGTTTTTGAGAAAAAAAAAAATGTTATGCGTGGTTAGTTAAAAAACTAAAAATGTTAAATCACTTGAATAAGGCAATAAAACACATACAGAAAATTGGTTCCCGGGACTTTTGAGAACTGGAGCTTGTAGCCTAGAATTTTTTTTCTAAATGATGTGAAAATCATCTTGTTTACTCACTTACAGAAAACAATATATTGATTTTAATTTTCTAAGACACTTTTTGTTGGTAAAAGTCATATGCGAGTAGGCGTCAACTTTCATGAATTCACACCTGAGAAGACAAAGACCTGCATAATGAGCTGCATAATGAGCCATTCAGTCAGCTGTCACTGCATGAAAAGAGCTGTATACGGACAAATACGGGATGGGAAATCTCTGCTAAACTGTAGGTTTGCCAGATAAATGAGGCAGAGTGCTTGGAAAGGTAATACACAGAAGTAAACTCGTGAAACATCCAGAAACCTTACGTATGTGGATGTATATAGGAACTGGTGGAAGTTTCCAGGAATCCTTACAGCTGGTTGTGAGGAGGGGTGGGTGTGAGGTTGTGAAGGGCTTTTTATATGTTAATGACCCCCAGGTAGAGGTGCCTTCTCTGATTTAGAGCTGGGGGGGGGGGGGGGGGACGGTAACAATGTCTCGTAAAGACAGCACATACAGTATTGTGGAACATAAAAACTGTGTTTGCTAAATACGTTTATTATTAATATAATTTAATTAGTCTATTTAAGAAACTTAGCATCATTCAAATTAACTGAAATTCAATGGACACAATTACCATTTTAATATGTGAAAATTATGTCTCTGACTTTTCATGTTTAATGTAGTCTAGAGGAATGCAACAAATGTTATTTCAGAATATATATTTTCAACACTTTGAAAACATGTCTCCAACTGCCCTATGTCAGTATGTTGTGCACGTATCTCTCAATGCTGCATTCATTGTATAAAAGAAGCAGTTCAAATGAGACATTTTGTTTCAAAAACATCATGTAACACACTTTGCTAGCTAGGATGTTGATAAATTCAGTACCATATTCATAAGTCAGTGAAATTTAAAGCTGCTTGTTTTTGCTGATGTCTCATGATTTGAAGTTCACTGTTTCTATTGTTATTATGATTCTACCCTAACATTCCATTAAATCTTTTAAAATAGAAACAAAGAAAATCAATAGACAGGTCCATAATCTAAAAGTCTTTCACATGTGAATGCAAAACACATGTTGGGGGTGATACAGACTGACAAACTCGGGTAAAAATATCTGCAGATACCTGTCAGCTACTGTACTTCTAGTCCAGAGGTGCCGAAACTAGGGCACGCAGGCCAAAGTTGGTCTTTTATAATATATCCGTGTCACATTTGACCCTGGGCCATAAACATAAGTAAACTCATAAGTAGCACATGTAGGTTATATTTGTAGCATTAGCAATAGTCAACAATACATTAAATGGATCAAAATAATTGATTATTCTGTTGTTAAAAAATATTAGGATATTAAAAAAGTTCCATAAAAATAATAGTAATGTAAATATATTTATTGGTGTTTGTGTGAAGATCACTACATTTATCAAAAATATATTTATCATTAGTAGCGTAATATTTGTTGCTAAGGACTTCATTTGGACAACTGGGGATTTTCTCAAAAAAAAAAAAAATTTTTGCCGTTTTTTATTGTTGTATCTCTGCCAAATATTTATAAAGTAAAACTCAAAAAAAAAAAAAAAAAAAAAAAAAAAAAATGTACCCGTATGACTGGTTATGTGGTCCAGGGACACATACTATAAATTTTATGTAAGTTTAATTGCTATATCAAAATAACTTATGGTATATCATATCAAGCGACACAGCCAAGAGACTTTCCGCAACACACCTTATCCCCTAAACACGCTTGTTAGTAATATAATTTAATTTGTTATTTTGACTGTTGCAAAAATGTTCTCAAATAAACAAAGTCAATAGACATGATTACCTTTTTAATGTGTAAAAATTACTTTATATGTCTGACTCTTCATGGGTTACATTAGTCAAAGAGGAATACAACAAACATTGTTTTAGTATATCAACAAAAAGGTTTATTGTAAAGGTTGACATTTACAGATAATGACAAAAATGAAAATAGACATTAACAATGACAAAACAAATTTCTAAATCTCTACCACAGTGTATAGTGGAATTACAACCGAGACCTTCTCTTTAGTGTGACTTAACTGCACGGTTGATGTACTAAGTACACATCTGCCTGCAATACACTCCACAGGGAGAAATGCTGCAGCAGTATCAGTCTGTTCCGGCCATTATGTCGGTGACGTAAGGGAATGCAACCAATGACATTACAGTATCATTCGCGCGAACAAAATTTAAATTGTCGGCATTGTGTACGGAAGTCATTTTTTGCGAATTGCGACTTGGTGAAACTGACTATTGTTTGTGATGGCGTGTAAAAGAAACCTGAGTTTTTACTACTCCCGTGAGTAATAGGGCTTTGCAACCAGCAGCAAGCCCACTGAGCATAAATGATTTAATGAAACAGCTGATCTCCGGTCAGAACGCTTTGTCTCGTCAGCTTGAGGGTTTGATGGAGAAGCAAGCTGCAAACACTGTTCTTCTCGAAGATGCTATCCAGTGTCTTTGTGCTCTTGAGCGAAAGCTTGACGAGCAAAGACCGCAAGAGGAACAAAGACCGCGGGAAGAGCCATTACATAAAAGGATAAAGAGGGCGCACAACATGGGCATTGCAGTAAGTTGAGTTTTATTTTAGCGGACAATATAGTAGTAAAGATATGTATAATAAAGGCTAGATGTTTGGCCCGCACCGCATTTGGCGGCCATCTTACCACGGGGAGCTCACTCACTCACTCGTAGTATTGTGTTTTAATGGTGCATGCACTTTTAAATAACAATAACTTGCTCCATTTTCTACCGATTTTCAAACGGTTTGGTTTGTTATAAACGTTAGAGATGAACCTATGACACTTAGGGTGGCCATTCGTGCCAGTCCCGCCGGACACGCCCGAACATGTTTTCAGGTGCGTTCTCCGGAAGTCGCGTTGGTCGACCGCATACGTCATCGAGGTTCTCACATTTCAGTTAAAATACATTAGAAAATTAAGATTTATTTCTTTTAAGACATACAATCATTGTAGTTTCATTCTTACCTTGAAATGTAACGGTTGCTTTTCTGAAATTGAACCCGAAATATTAAACCTTGATGACGTATGAGGGTCAATTATTTTTGACCCTTTCGTTGTTGTAGTTGTCCGGCCTTTTAACAGTTTGTCACGTCTGTAAGTTACACAACGTCGTTTGAAAACTTTTGTTTCCAGCCAATGTAACGTTATGTGTGCATGCATTAAAGCGTTTTTCATTCAATGTTACAGGAAGCTGTAAGGCGCCTTCACAATTCGGAAAACAACCCACATAAATATGATCCACAAACTGGGTAAGACTGCTGTTTTTCTGCTATGTTTATTTGGCCTTTGTGGGCCATGCTGTTTATGGGGTTTTACATATTCCTTTTAAATGTATTTAATGACACACTTCTCTCTTTCCACACAGAATAAGTTCGCCTCGTAACCAAGCAGTCATGACTTATCTGCTAGAGGAATTGAAAACAACTTTTGCAGATGCAGACCCTGAGTGTATACAAGGTAATTTTAAAATGTTTATTTAACAATTTTAATGTCCATAATTTTAGTCTCTTATATTTTGTCCATCTTATGATTTCAATAGTGTAGTTTCTGTCACTTATCTGAATTTTCTTTTATTCAGCGTGTTGCAAGACATACTTTGAAACACTTCGGAGTAAGTACAATTTGTCTCAGCCAGAAAAGTCCCAGCTAAGAGATGCCATTAAAACAGGAGCTAAAAACCGACAAAGGAAAAGACGGGTAAGTGTAGAAATTCATCAACTTGTCTTTAAAGGGATAGTTCACCCCAAATTGAAAATTCTGTTATTTTCTTCTGATAACCACAAAATAAAATATATTTTTAGGAATGTTTGAAATCAAACTGATCATGAGCTCCAATCACTTCCATAGTATTTTTTTTTTTCTACTTTAAAGTCAATGGGGCTCATGATTGGTTGGATTATAAACATTCCAATCTTTTGTGGTTATCAGAACAAAGACATTTACAGGTTTGTAACAACATGAGAGTGAGTACATTGACAGAATTTTCATTTTTGAGTGAACTATTCCTTTAAGTTTGATAAATTTCTGGGTGTTTTTAGTGGTTAACAAATTGTGTGTTTTGCAGTTGCTGGATTCCAGGTCCAAGGTGGTTCAAACCGATGCAGAGAGAGAGCTTTGGCAGACTGCAACAGTGGAGCTGATGTCTGGCGAGGAGGATGCCATTGTTGATGGAAGGCCAGTGTGGATTGTGAGGTCTCCATCTCACATGAACCCACAATTGTCAGAACTTTGTGAGGAGCTTCAGCGCAGATTGGAGGCAGACATGCGCTACACTATTTTGCATCATCAGCGTGTTAAGGCTGATGGAAATGGACATGATGGACCTTCCTTTCTTCAACTTTAACTAAACTGCACTGGTTTTGCAATTTTAAATAATTGCACCACAAACTGCACATTTTCACTTATTCTCTTCTATTTTATCTTATTCTTTGTATACTTATTAGGTTAGATTTATTTAGTTTCATATTCTGCAACTTATTTTCTTTTAATATTGTGTGTGTTTGCTGTGTTTGGTTACATTTTAAATACTTTGTGCTGTGTGTACATATTAAGTAGTTTATTTAGTTTTATATTCTGTAACTGTTATAATATTGCTTATTTAGTAAAATTTTATAAAAGTACTTTGCTTTGTGTACATATTTCGTTTTATATTTTGTAACTGTTATAATATTGCTTGTGTTTGGTTACATTTTATAAAAGTACTTTTTTCCCCTGTACAGTTCCTATAGTTTTATTTATATATTTAATGCTTTATTTATATATTTAATGCTTTAAGTGTTTTGGTTTAATTTTAATAAAAATAAATTCCGAATCCATTCTGTTTTCCATTTTTGAGGGGGTTGGGTTGTATAGTGGGTGGGGTGGTTATGGTTTATTAACATAGCACGCCAAAACCAATCAAGTCACTATGCTATGAGGGCTTGGGTTGGGCTAAATGAAAACCGTGACCAATCAAATACTAGTATCAGGAAATTGACAGGTCACTGTCCCAATAGTTTTCAAGGTTTGGGGTGTGTTTTTTTTAAAACAACCAATCAATGTTGAGAAAAAACACCAATAAGGACAGCAGAGGTGTGTCAAGGTGTGAAGTGAAAGGGCTCTTGAGGTGTGAAAATGTCTCCTGACAACATTCTTCAGGGGATTACTTGCCATGGCAACAAATGGCTGCATATACCACGGGGATATCCCTTCAGCAAGATACATCCGAATTGGTATCATTACGGGAGTTTCATAAATTGGTGGAATTAGAAGTTTACCCTCAGTGGAACTAGTAGATACTTCCGAAAATCAGTGGAGTATACAGGAGTTTCCTAGTACGGATACACCTCTTTTCATGCAGTGTGTGTCACTGAGAGGGATGAGTTACAAGAAAGAAGGTGAGGACAAAATAAATGTATATAATTTTATGTTTGTAGTTTATTTAGAATATATTTAATTATCCCACAACATAATTTAATATTCACTTGTGAGTGCAGTTAAACAGTTTATTAGGAACAATCAAAGCTGACTTTCAAACTGAATGTTTTGCATCATTACTCCAGTCACACAATCCTTCAGAAATCCTTTTAACAATCGTATTTTCTAAAAAAAAAAAAAAAAAAAAAAACATTTATTGTTATTATTATTATTATTATTATTATTATTATTATTAATATTAATGTAGAAAAGAGCTGAGAATATTTTTTCCAGGTTTTTTAGGGGGGATAAATTGAAAGACCAGCATTGCTTATTACATTTGTTACAGTTACATTTATTGGTACATTTATATTATTTACATCAAGCTTTTGAATGGTATAGTAGTGTATATTGTTATTGAAACTTCATAATATTTCACTTGATTATACATTTAGTCAGGAATTATAGTTTGGAAAAAGTCTTTGGAAAATAGTACAAGTGTATAAATAAATAAAAAGAGACTTACTCATGTTTATGATCTCTGCTGAATAAAGTGCTTCATTCTTTTTTTCTGAGGAAATCCAAATCTCAAATCCTCAACCACATCACATCTTTTTGGGGTGAATTATGTCTTATTCCTCTCATCGCGAAGCAAACAGTAAAATAATAAATACTTGAAGAACAGTCTCGCTGCGTTGTCTTCTGTTGTGTGGGCGTATTCAAGCTGCGCGCTTCAGTGAAACATTTGAATCTGAAAGGCGCGTTCAGCGCGGGGGAGTGGTCGCATTAGAAGATAATGAAGGGAGACGTGAAAAACGGACATCGCGTTGTTTTCATATGGATTACTTTATCACAGAATATTTGTTTTCGGCAGCACTTGTTTAGTTTAAAAGTAGACATGTCAGGCTCTCTATAGATATATCTCTCATGTCTCTTCATTGAGTATTCACTGAGTTACAGTTCATTTTAATGACGCGTTTGTAAATGAAGATCAGCGCAGACAAAGGCTGCAGACAGCACTCCTTGTTTGTTATCTTTATTTTATAAGTGCACAAAGTTTTGTTGTTATTATGTCTGTATACAAAAAAAGTAGACCCTTTACAGATTCGATTGATGTATTGCTCTAATCTGTACGATCAAAACTGAAAGTGTAATTTAAGTTCTTTTCGGGGTTATCAGGAGAAAATACCCCAAAACGCGTATACGCGTTAATCGACTTCAGAGGGTTAAAGTTTGTCTGTTAAGTCGCTATGGGGAAAATTCTTTTTCCTCCGATGACTGAAGCTTTTTAAAAAAAAATTAAGCGGAGCTGCATGAGCCTATAGCGATGAAGCCCGCCAGAGCTCTCGAATATGGGCGAGGCCATCTGGCTATATAAGTGGGCATGTCGCCGTAGGATTCTCAGATTTCTTCTCCTTCAGCAACGACGATGATCTTCGCTGAGACTATGGGACTTGAAGCTTTGCTGTTGAAATTCCTCGCAGTGGATCAAGACCTCTCTGTTCAGCCGATCTCGCAGCTTCTCGCAGTCACCTACAGCGCCGCAGCAGTGCTGGTCTTCCAGATCCCCTGCCACCATCCGACGATCTAAAAGAGCAATTTTAATAGAGCAAATTTTGTGGCGTTGATGTAAATGCCGTCTCGTTTCTGTCACTCGTGCCGGGCACACCTGCATGCCGCTGACGGTCATGGTGAGTGCATCTCATGCTTGGGGAGATTCAATGCTGAAGATGCTCTCAAGGAGATGGAATGTCTTCATTGCAAGGATATGAGTCTCTCCTCCCTGCACTCATGGGCAGCTTTCTTTAAAGTAAGCGACCCCGCCCCTTGCGCCCTCCCGTTTTCTTCCTTCCAGGAGCCTGCGAGAAAAAAACAGCAGGGCAGAGGACCTCGCCTCCTGAAGATAAGCGAGCTCACATCGACCCCGATCCAGTGTGCCTTGCTCTCTCCTCAGAGAGAGGCTTCTGCCATTCTCTTCTCACAGCCAGACCAGCATCTCTCTACGGCTGCGAGCGATCTGGTCTCGTTTGGTGGGAGCGAGGGTGACTGGCTTGACAACAACTTGTCATTGGCGGTCTCCGATGCAGAGGAGCTGTCGAGCTCAAACAATGACCCTGCTTAACTTGCGTTTGCTGAGGGCGACGCATGTGCCAGTGAGGTTGAAACAAGGAGCAGACATGTTGTCTCAGAGCAATGTCCCTTCTGAAGAGTTGATGCTTCACCCCCAAGTGGTTCAGAAAATCTGGGAGATCTTTGGCAAGGCAGAGGTCGACCTCTTTGCCTCAAAAGACAACTCTCACTGCCCAACTAATTTCTTGAAGGAAATGGATGCGTTGGCCCACAACTGGCCCAACCTCCTCCATTACGATTTTCCCCTGATCTCCCTAATCCCGCAGGTTATCAGGCGAATTAGGGAACAAGGGCACAGGGTTCTGTTGGTAGCCCCGCTCTGGAAGAACCAACACTTGTTCGCAGAGCTGTCCCAGCTGCTTGTAGCAGCACCATGGCCCACTCCACTGAGACAAGACCTCCTCTCTCAGGCGAACAGAGCAATCTGGCACCCCCAGCCCGAGACGTGGGCCCTGCACCTCTGGCCTCTCGATGGAAGCCTGAAGGCCTCCCCGAGAGTGTTTTGAAAACAATATCTCAGGCTAGAGCACGTCTACTAGACACCTTTATGCCCTTAAATGGTCGGTCTTCTCCGCCTGGTGCACAACCTGTGGCAAAGACCCAGCTTCATGTGACATATCTCTGATATTGTCTTTTCTACAGGACCTGTTGGAAAAGAGTTGTTCCCCTTCCACGGTCAAAGTCTATGTAGCAGCTATAGCAGCCTATCACGCTCCAATAGCAGGCCAGTTGGTGGGCAGGAACAACTTGGTTGTTCACTTCTTGAAGGGGTCTAGGAAGCTTAACCTGCCTCACCCCTCCACAGTCCCTGCATGGCATCTGTCCACGGTGCTGAGGGCTCTTATGAGCCCTCCCTTTGCTGGTACAATCAGTTGTCTTTCATCCCCTGATGCTAAAAACATTCTGCTACTGGTGCTAGCATGTGTAAAAAAGGCTATGGGAGATCTACAGGCTCTCTCTGTGAGCCCCTCTTGCCTGGATTTTGGGCCCAATGACTCTAAGGTCATCCTGAAACCAAGGCTCGGGTACATACCTAAGGTGCTCTCTACCCCGTTCAGAGCACAAGTAATAACTCTGTCGGCCATTCCCCCTCTTGGAGGAAGACTAGGAGTTACAACTATGTCCAGTCAGGGCACGGAGAACCTATATGGAGCATTCCGCCCCAATCAGGCAGTCAGAACAACTCTTTATATGCTTTGGTGGCCGCACCAGAGGGTTTCCAGTCACTAAGCAGAGACTCACCAAATGGGTGGTTGATGCTATTGCACTAGCTTACTCCTTCTGTGGCCTACACTGCACCATGGGAGTAAGAACCCATTCGACTAGAGACATGGCCCCTAGGGATGTGCCCGAAGCCGAATACCTTATTCGGAAAGGCACGGATAATGGCTTCAAAAAAAAATAACGGATAACAAAAAATTCTGCCTTAATATTGGGCTGAGGCTGCAGCACAGTCTGGTGTTTGCTAGATTCACAAGTGAGCCAGGGGATCAGCGCAATATTTTACACAAACCTCTAAATTCACTCAGTGAGTGTGTGAAGTGAATTAACGTAAACTTTATGAATGAAAAGAGCGCAAATCAAACACTGCATTGCTTTTACCCCTCCGTGCATCTCTCAGAAATCAGAGCTTGACAAGAATAGGCCTAATATTACCTAAAATATTACATCATACACATTCTACTATTTGTGTATATACTGTATAAAGGGCAGTGATTTAAACCTTATGGGCTACGATATGATACATGAATGAATAAGCACAGTGAGACTGCCAATCAAACAGCAGCGTTGCTGTCTCTGCACGTCCCATCTCTCAAAAACCAAACCAGCTCTCTGTCAAGAGTAGGCCTATAGGCTAATAATCAACTTAAATACAGATACATTTTCTACTAGGCCTATATGTTTACTTCCTTAACTTTTGTTGGTTTGCGTGGCACATGCACATTTGTTTAGTGAAGTTCAAAAAAGACTTCTACATAATGAAATGTTAGCCATTAATTAATTCATTCACTAAATTTTTGTCATGAAATCTTCCTATTTGTATGATAAATCTGCTGCCAAGCCATTGGGTTAGTTTTTAATTTACTGCATGAACCAATGACTGTGCAGTTACACTGCATTATTGAAAAAGTTTCAGTCATCAGATAAAAAGCATCTTAGAAGATGCAGTACTCGTTCCCGTATCTCAGAGAACCGAGGTTACGTTTGTAACCGAGTATGTTTGTATAATGACATGTCTAATGTATAATGACATGGCAATTCTGAAGCCAGATCTATCTATCTCTATTTTAACATTAAAATCTATGTAATCTTGCTTATATTTTTACCTTTTCAGGTAACAGCCATGGATTGCCAAGCATGTTACCTTTTGTTTGGAAATGGAAGTAAGTTACAATCTAAAATATGAAACTTTATTTCATTTCTGTTGTCTGTTCTGTTACAGGACTCAAGAAACAATGGCTATGGACCACGTTATACTGTAACATGACCTGATTCCTGAATGTAACTTGGCAGTGGATTAAATTGGTCACAGGTATGGATACCATGTTATAATGGTTTTAGGATGGATGTTGCCAGAGCCAGACCCATTTTAGCTTGCAGTGAGTTCCCATCTTCGAAAAGAAAAACTTGTTTTGGACTATGAGCAGGTTTTTATTCCTTCATATTTTGTTTTACTAATCATCCCATGGGCAAACACAGTTAATAACAAAGGCTGAAAAATAATAATAAAAAAAGAAAAGAAAAAAAAGAAAAACCAGCCCTTATCTAGTAAGAAAACAGGAAAGTAGATATGCCCATTGTGCATAATTAAGCCGCGCTCTCATTTCTTTTAGCTTTCTTCTTTTTTTTTCCCTTCCCTTTTTTCCCTTTTTGTCAGAGTGAATAAACTTGTGGAGTGGATAAGAGATGCATAGATGGATATGAGTCTCTCTCTCAGCCACTCTGGGATTAATGGTAGCCCCATGCATCTGACAATTATACAAATAAATATGAACTGAGTGTGATGTGGCCTTGTGGCACATTATGTTGATTAAACAAAGTAAATAGAAATTCAGCTTGTATTGAGAGTAGTTTATCCCAATCAGCCGATGGGATGGGATTAGCCATTTCCATGCTTTCAATGTTTGCTTTCATAATGTTTGATAAAACTAAAGTCTTGAAAGTTAGCAAAATTTACTCAGTTTTAAAGTTCACCATCACCAAGAGTGAAGGAAGAACCCATGGAAACTGAATTCATTAGCTTGAATTCTGCAAATGTGCTAGTCAGTTGGTAAACTGGACATCACTAACAAACATATTTCCTGTGTCTTTTACAGTACAGTTCTTGCAAGACAGCACTGTACTGATATTCGTCAATAGTGGTGACAATCTGAACAAGAGTTTGTTCTAAACATTTAACTTTAAGTATTACATTTTTGCAATTAATTCAGAATCAACCACTTCATGAACAGACCATTGTGTAGATCATTTCAAACATGTAACCCAGCGTTCACAGGTTTGCGTCTCAGTACTGGCAGGGATTGTAGATGGGGGGGGGGGGGTGAATCTACAGTGTTCTCTTCCACCTTTAATATCACAACTGAGGTGAGCCAGGCAGTGTACCCCCAACTGCTCTCAAGGAGCCGCAGCAAAAATGGCTGCCCACTGTTCCGGGTGTGTGTGTGTGTGTGTGTGTGTGTGTGTGTGTTCACTACTCACTGCTGTGTGTGTGCACTTGGAAGGGTTAAATGCAAGACAGGACTGTATTGATATCTGAACAAGAGTTTGTTCTAAACATTTAACTGTATAACATTTTTGCAATTAATTCAGATTGAACCACTTTATGAACAGACTCCAATCTATTTGTAGATCATTTCAAACTTAAGTGCTTTCTTTTCAATTTTTGTAAACTTAAAAAAAGTAAATTCTGTTATCATTTACTCACTACTCACTCTCATTGATCAGTATATCTCTTAAAACTATTTTCATGGTGCCTTGCTGATGTTTCCTTTTGGAAATGCTCATTTAATAATTTGGCTATTATTAGTATTAACCTTTATGTCCCATTACACAGTGGCCATGAACACACTGCAACTAAATAAGGTTGTCACTCTATTCAAGTGCTTAATTCCGTTCCACAGAGTTCAGTTATTTACAGCACTGACAACTATGTTCTACAACCTAATTATTATTTTGCACATATCCCGTTGGAGGAAAATATACTTGAGGAGCTTAATGGAAGAGGAGGTGGTTTTGCACCTCAGTTTTATTCAGTCAGGCAAACTGAAAACATTTCCACAGACACAAAGGCAGGAGAAAGTGGAGCTCAGCATGAAATACTTGAAGCCAGAAAGTCCTTAGAACTGTTTGTTTTTCTACAAAACAAATACATGTACTATAATTTTAGTAGGTAACATTTTTATATATTGGATTTTCATAGCTTTAAGAGTATAAATCTGGTATCGTTTCAATCTTGGCAAAACAATAAAATCTCTGCTCTCTTCAAAAGTTGAAATTGTTAGTTTTATTTACATAATGCTGACATGAAGCTGCATGTGTTTCGGGGAACATAGTGTTGAACTTAATTTGAGTATCTTGTGTTTTTCTATGGTTTTGTTTGTTTAGCATTCTGACTGTTGTCAGTAATTAATTGCATTACCCATATTTCATTATTTTTCACTGTTAAACACACCCTATGGTGCAATCAGGAAAAAGAGGACGAAGAGTGTTGAGTTCACATACTGTAGAGGCTGTGCAGTATTCTTCATACTGACCACCCTTCAGAAAGCACAAACCTCCAGGTTCTTTTTCACATTCAAGGTCAGTAGAAGTAGAGATTTTGCCGTAGGTTTGGCCAAGTCTATTCCAGTCCTTTTGTAACTCCTGTATATTTATTTATTTATTTATTTATTAGATTTGTTTTTCTATCTCTAGAGATGTTTGAATGTCAGAGGACTGTTGGTGGCATGCCCTTCGGGGAAGTTGCCCCGCTGTTTTATTGGTGAGGATGTGACTCTGGTGTACGTTCACACTCAAAGGCCTGGGGAGGTCATGCGGAGAGAGAGTCAACTGCCTGTCACCATCTCTCTCATTCAGAGACACATCCACTCGCTGTGTCTGAGCACTCTGTCTCCTTCTCTCCTCCCCCAGGGTGCGCAGGTTTGCATTACCCCAACCTTGCACACCAATGAGCAGTGATGGACTGTGTAGTATGAGAGTCTCAGTCTTATTCCTTTAGTCAAACTCGTTCAAGTTCACTCAAAGATTTTAAATAATAGGCTACAGGGTTGTCATCAACACCATTTACAGATAGACAGAAGCCTTTCTTCATCTTTCTAAATAGAAAAGGGGGGAAGTCGTGGCCTAGTGTTTAGAGAGTTTGAATCCTAACGGTTGTGGGTTCGAGTCTCGGGCCGGCAATACCACGACTGAGGTGCCCTTGAGCAAGGCACAGAACCCCCAACTGCTCCCCGGGTGCCGCAGCATAAATGGCTGCCCACTGCTCCGGGTGTGTGTTCATGGTGTGTGTGTGTTCACTGCTGTGTGTGTGCACTTTGGATGGGTTAAATGCATAGCATGAATTCTTAGTATGGGTCACCATACTTGGCTGTATATCACGTCACTATTATACACACACAATTGTTCCAAAACTTTTTTTTTTAGCTCAAGAAACTTCTACTATTATTATCTTTATTTTATATATATATATATATATATATATATATAATATATATATATATATATATTTTTACTCAATTTTAATCACAATTTTAAGATTTTACTCAATTTTAATCACAATTTAAATATTTATTTTGAAAACTGTGATACAATTTGTTTAATGAATAGAAAGTTTAAAAGAACAGCATTTATTTGAAACAGAAATCTTTTTTAACATTATTAATGTTAAAAGCACTTGTGATATATGAATCTGATATATGTTTGAGGTAAGTAATTAAGTATAAATAAATAAAGTGTCAGTTTGGCCAAGCATTTGATATATAACAAATATTCCTATTCTAAAGGCACAGATCAATCTTTTGGCTAAAATATACTTATTATTATGTCTGATAATGTCTGTGGCTTTTTGTTCACTTGTTAAAGTAGTAAATAACTAGCAAAGATAACATGAAATTGGAATTTTAATTTAAAGGACAGAATTAAAAAAAAAAAAAAAAAAAAAAAAAAAAAAAATTGTGTATTTGAACTTTTGACTTGATTCCTTTTAGTTACTGAGACATCAACTTCTTGCAACACCTTCCCCGTGTGACAACTAGCCCCAGATTTCTTTCATTTCTCTATATACGGTGAAACGGGTGGTCTCTATGGTATGATCCTTCATGGCCCTCAAGGTTGTCAGCACATACCAATTCCATTCCAGCCTTTGTTTTGGAGGATAAATCTTTCACAGGCTTGGTTTTATTGAGTTTACTGGCATGATTTGTTGGCCTCCAAGGTCTTCCTCTCAGCTCAGATCCTGCTAACACAGGTGTCTACAGTCTACATGTCTACCATGGTCATGACTGTCAGCTATATATGATGAAAGATGTTGGAATGAATAAACATCTGTGCTACACATTTCCAAGATTCCAGATTTTGCATGTTGCCTTTTTGGTGAAGAAAGATGCAGTGTGTCAAGCTATGGAGTAGAATGTGTTTCATTGGCGCCTGTGCTGTTGAGAGACCACTGGCATATATTTACATGTTTCAGGTGCAAGTTCACACCCGCCTATGGGCATCTTCTACCTCTATTAGTTTCAGTGTAAACTGCAATTTACTTGTTTGTAAACATTTGCTAAGTAATGATTCATGAGAGCACTGCCATTAATACCTAAAATTTTCTGTAAATAACTGGATAGAGAGTTGTATATGTGCATTTTTAACCTCTTGTAAATAGTCTGTATCTGTGAATGCAATGTATAAGTCCCTATATATTTTTCCCTCTGCTGTGCTGTTCGATTGGTTTTCCACATAAGGGGGATTTGGTTCAAGCTCTTTTGTCTCTTGTCAGCCTCACTTCAGTGATAAGTCAGAGGCTAAAAGTGCAATATTTTGCAGACGTGATTACATCTTTCAGAGTGGACTGGTTCTATGAGGATGGACAGTTTATAGTAAGGATTTAGCTAGAGGGCTTAAGTGATAAACATGCGGAAAGCTGGAGGGCTGCTGTCTGAACCTGCTCTGAACTCTGTCTCTAACAGCGCTCAAAGTTGAGGCAAAGCTGCCCTCAGTAGTAAACAATGACAGGTCCTTAATAAACAATCTGTCACATTCATTCCATATTAATGCCAGACTTGCATCCCCTGTCAATCTTCATTCTCAGCTCCAATTATTCAAACTTTACTAAGCTGAACAGGCAGTTGTTCCCCTCCACTCAGTATAGTAAAGCTGAGGAATGGAAATGCTCTAACAATTCACAGAGACTAAAACAATCACTATTTCTTTTTATACACCAAGACATGGCTATCAGATAATTTGAAAGAACACTGAGAAAGATTCTGTCTGAGTTTAGATAACCTTTGGATAAGCCTCAAAATAAATAAATTAACATTAAAAAAAAAAAAAAAAAAAAACCTTGGACAATACATTCATTTGAACAGGGAACAGGAAGATAGAATGTAAAATAAATAAATAAATAATAACAATAAGACTTAATTTTTATGATAAATGTGCTTGATATTTTTATGTGGTCATGTCACTTCATTAAATCATTTTATATATTGTGAAATACATGAGCGAAAGAGTGAGAGACTTTAACCTGTGAGAAAAATCCAAAGAGGCATTGATCTTCCAGTACAACAAAAGTGTAGGTAATGCAGTATTGTATCTCTATTGGGCAACTCTGAGGGCGTTATAGGGTTTTTGCAAGAAAACCTTCCTGGTGCTCTGGCACACATTTGCAGCAGGATATTTTGATATATATAGATCAAATGAGCCAAAAAGTTTTCTTTTTGTCTGCTATATGGACAAGCGGTTTGTGCAACGTGAGGCACAAATGAAACTCTGTAGACCGTCACACACTGACCGTGCAGGAGTTGCCAGAGGAAAGGAAACCCCTGTGTGTTTTTGATTAAATTTGAGAAATGGTTTGAAGACCCCTTTGGTCTTGGCTGATGTGTGTGGTCTGAGGTCCTGCATTGAGAGTAAATAAATAAGAGAAAATGGCTGCACGCCATGGTGAATGTGGGACGCTTTCGGCTGTTTTCTGGCTGCCTGCCCCCACATGCCTGCCACCTGCGATATTCCACATATGACATTTATCCAGGGGAGGGCATTGACAGATGATTCAAAGCAGCTTTGCACCACAGCCAAGAAAAGCCCCCAGTCAGATTTGATGAGACTGGGGACGACTGCTTTATGCTGTTGTGGCATTCCAATGTTTAAATCTCCAGAGCTAGGACTGTGCAACAATAGCTTGTGTAAAGAGAAAACTGAGAACACATGTACAAGGTGTCTGACATACACCTACATTAGTCCTGCATTTCTTCTTCTTTTCAGCTTTTCTCAACAGAATTCTTCACACTGATGTTTGCAGAGCTTAGTAAAAATATGCTTCTTTAGTTTTAGCCTAGGTTTTGCAGATAAAAAGCCCCATTTTTTTCTCTATCTCTTTATTTAACTTTTCTGTAAAAGACAGCACCTTGTGGACATTCAGTGTCAAGAAAGTGTTTGAATGAACACAGAAATCAAAACCACCAGTCCTCAATTCATTGCTTGTTTGTATGTCCACTTGACCTCAGTCACACGCTGTAAAGAGTTTCTCTCTTATATATGGAGAACACTAACAAATCAATGTTTAGTTTGCTAGACAAGGTAAAACAGTATTCCTGTCTTCCTGTCACCACCACCTAACGTCAGGACTGTTCGTAAAAGCAAGACTGGACCTTGCTTTTATATGCCAGCAAGCACAATATCTCAGGTTTCATTTGCAAGAGTGTGTTGAAGGCAACTAGATTCACAGCACTCCAAAAAAACATGCAGATTATTTTTCCAAAGACCACAGAAGTTTTCATCATAACTAAAAATTATCAGTCATATTAAATAAATTGACTTTGTGTCATTAATTAGAACTGTCTTAGAGCAGCAGATTATTCAAACAGCTGTGTTTAATGAGAGTAATAACACAGTTGTCATTTCACATTTTGAAAGTCAATTACAAAGCATAAGGAGGTTATAAATGTTAAATTAACAAAGGTGTGAACCATTAATGATTCAGTAAACTGATTAAAGTTTTAATTGGCAGACACCATTAAACTCTAATTGTTAAACGGGCTTTTTTATAACAGAAATACACACATTCATACTTGGACATTGAAATCATCCTTTTTTTTAACATAGATTTGCTTTAATATTCTATCTCCTACCCTTAGAAGCTTGCATATAAATGTCAAAAAGAGATTGCATGCAACAAGTTATCACAAGCTATGAGACTTCATATAACAGCTGTGACCTCAAAGATAGACACCATGATTCTACCTAACTGAATGAGTCAGAGAGTCCCAAATCACAACAGTATAAGTTCGCAACAGCTTCCTTGTCACGGTTCAGGGTGCTTCATCGGCTACCCTGTTGTCTGTGTTGTCCTGTCTGTTGCGGCGGCTAGTGACCTGGGCAATCAGCGCTGGTTTGCAGCACAGGGTGGTGCAGATCATGAGCCAGTTGCTCTCACCTGTTGCTTGTTCCCTTTTCCCTTATATATTCACTGCTATGTCTGTCCCTTGTTGTCAGTAGATGCTTGTGTACCTGGTCTTTAGTGCTGTCAGTTCTATGCTGTGTTTTCGTGGTTTACTTTTGTTTGCTGCTGTACCCAGGATGCCTAGACGAGGAGTCATACAGCTGGCCATGCACTTGCTGTTCTCAGTCTTGTCTCGCTTCCACTCCTTAATTCTGTGCTGGTGTGGAGCCCTTTGTTTATCTCAATATTTGTGTCTTATTTTTCTCCTTTAATGTCTTGTTCTATGTTGCAGGAGGAGCTGGTGAGCCTGGCCGGTGTACTGGAAGTTTACTATGACTTGAGACCGGTCTTCTGTAAGTCCCTAGCTTAATCTCGTCCTCCGCATCATCCATACAGTGGTGTGACAGATCTGCTCAGAGACATGGTCAACCGGTTTGTATTTGTTTACCTCAAAGACATCCTGATCTTCTCCCAGAATGAGTACGACTATGTCCAGCACATCAGATGAGTTTTCCAGCAGGTGCTTGAGAACTGTATATTTGCCAGGATAATCATAGAGCGGTCCAGTGATTTCTGGTATTTGCCAATTTTTACAGGCAGTTCATTCAGAAATTTAGCCAGGTCGCCCTTCCTCTGACTGATCCCACCTCCACTTGAAAATGTTTCTGTTGGTTGTCACAGGGCCAGGATGCATTTACAAGCTTAAAGAGTCACTTTGTTTTGGCTCACATCCTTCCTACTCCTGATCCGTCAGTTCATTGTGGAGGTGAATGTGTCAGATGTAGTAGGGGTAGTTTTGTCCCAGAGATCACCTTTGGATGACAGAATACATCCCTACATGCCCTGAGAACCTGTTGTTTGTGCCCGGGGTGTGCAGATCATGAGCCAATTGCTCTCACCTGTTGCTTGTTCCTTTTCACTTATTTATTCTCTGCTATGTCTGCCCATTGTCAGTAGATTCTTGTGTTCCTTGTCTTTTGTGCTGCCAATTATATGCTATTTTACACCTTGTTTGCTGCTGTGCCTATATGAGGAGACATACAGCTGGCCGTGCACTTGCTTTTCTCAGTCTTATCCTGCTTCCCATCCCGAGGGCGTTGCACCTGTGGTGGTCTTCACAGCCTTTGTCCTAAGGTCTCTGTATGGTTGGCTCTGGAGCTCACTTATATCTTTTGTCTGAGGGTGTTACTACACTTTGGATGTTGCTAATTTCCATAAGTGTCTAAATTGCTGCAAGAAACCTGCTATTATGTCCTATGTAGTAATGTTTCCAAACTTTTGGTCTGTACTGTGTGTATATATATATATATATATATAATATTATTATTATTTTTTTTTTTTCCAAAATTCAGTGGGGTCCAAAACAACATTGCACCCCAGTGACTTTCTTTGAAAAGTCAAAACATCCTTCAATTTTTGTTTGAAGAAATAAAGGTTTGGAGTGACATAAGGGTAATAAATGACAGTGAACTATCATTTTAAGCATATAGATTGACAATATGACTACAGTGGCTAAATTTGTAGGTTCCACCATGCAGAAAGTATGTCCGACCTCTAGCAAACACACGTGTTTGCAGATTGTCATGCAGAATGTGACTCAGCCCATGGACATTGCTCTGATTCTTATCACTGTGCTCACATCTGATGAGAAAACCTTGTCTTGACAAACACAGGTACTTCTACATTCCCCTCAAATTTTTTTTTTTTTTTCTCTCTATCTAAGCTGGGTGAAAATATAAAGGCTACCATATCTACTCATCAAAATTCCTGATATGAAATGACATTTGATTTACAGAGAGAGGGACAAGGAAAAAAAAGAAGTGGACAAAAAAGCAAAACCAGACAGCCTGGATAATGGTTCTGACTGGATGAATATTCAGGCATCTAAGAATTTGACAAACCCACCTCTTGAAGACCAGTATAGTCCTGTTTGTACAAACTAAATTAGACAAACAGGCTTTCTCTGCTTGATTATTGATGATTGATGTGAATATTGCATTATATTAGGAAAATATTTTGCCCCACACTTAATAAGCCATCAGTCATCACTATAGCTGGTCCAGTTA
The DNA here is from genome assembly GCF_018340385.1 of Cyprinus carpio. Classification (NCBI taxonomy): domain Eukaryota; kingdom Metazoa; phylum Chordata; class Actinopteri; order Cypriniformes; family Cyprinidae; genus Cyprinus; species Cyprinus carpio. The sequence continues at coordinate 25,556,349 of NC_056578.1, read as the reverse complement.
AATTTTAGGTCCTGTTTAGGCATGGTAGTAAGATGTGTTTTCATTGATCCGATTACAGGTGGGCAGTCAGGACACATCACACCTGGTCATAAGATATTTTATGTGACCACTTATGTTCAGATTTCCTCTAGACCCCCTCTTCTTATTATTTATTTCTCTTATTTATTCACACTCTACATCACTTTTGCGGGAGTGCAAAGTGTGGCAAACACGACTGAAACCATTGCATTGCTTACAAGCGAGCAGAAAACGAAGTGAATGGAACTTTGATCATAATTGTGTGTTTTGGTGCAGTTTCTCATCCCATAAAACTCATGGGTTAGCCATAGGGCAGAAAGAAGGCAGCCTTTTGTGGTTGTTTGAACTCATTCAAATACAATACTAAAGCAATACAGTCTGTTTTTGACTGCCTCTTTAAAATGTTTTAATCTGTGTTTACATCAGTTTTAATGTTGCCACTTGTGATTGGATTGACAAAAAAGTTGCATCTTAATACAAGGTGTAATCAGGGCCCTCGAGACAAACTTCAGAGAAAGGCTTCAGTCTTAGCAGGAACTCCTAGTTTTAGGGCTTGGTGAATAAATTAAACTTTTTGGTAGCCACCTTTCTGTCTAGGTGCTATGCTTTATAGGTAATGATGGCTGACACTGCCAAGGCTTTGCAGGGAAGGATGTGTGAGCTTTACTGTCTCCATGCATGATGTGTGTTTACAAAATTGTCTTTTCACCATGCTGAACTGTCATCAGTCACAGCGTCTGCTCTCTCCTTCACATCGCAGACCCATCCAGACTGACAGACCATTCCCCACAGAACTCTGGGTAATTGGCATTCAGAATCATCCAAATAATAGGGAACGGGCTGCAATTTCTGGAGACATCCCCTCCCCTCTTGTCAACATGCACAAAAGTTATGTTGCCCACACCCAATCGACAGTGGGGCTGCTTTGCATGCAGCGTGGTGGGCAGCTGGTCCCTAGGGGGCTGGGAGTGGCAGAGACGGCTGGAAGTAGCTCTCTATGCATGGGGAGAAATCTCCTTCAGGTCGGTGTTTTCCCCCTGGTGGATTTCTGTAGGGATTTATGACCTGTCACCTCAGAGCTGGTGGGGAGGTGATCTCTCAGTGTCAATTTCAGCAGCCCTATGTGTCAATCTCAGATAAGGTTTTACTCAACAAACCACACTATTGGAAATATTAACGAGGGAAGAGAGAGGTGGCATATTTGCAGCCTCAGCTCTCTGGGCTGTGAAAGTCAAGGAACAATGACACTGTTAGGAATGCTGACTTGGCTGTGAAATTTCAGGTATTGTAATTTTTTTGGAGAAGGTTTTGATAAATCTTGCAAAAGCAGCATTAATAATTCTGCTATGTTTGCAGCCCAAAATACATAATTAAAAATAACAATCATAAACAGAGAATAAAAAAATAATAATAATCATTTAAAATCACAAATGCAGACTTGCTCAGAATAATAATATTCATTAATAATGAAACATAATAGCAGATCACAGAATCTAATCTAATAGTTTCTTGTTATTAAAAGGTCATCTGTTGAAGGACTGAATATTTCCTCTCTGGCATGAAAATCACAGCATCACTTTGATTTCTGAAAGAGATGCAGAGGATAAAGGCTTTGATATATTGGAAGGGAAAATCAAACAAAGCTGAAAATAATGTTTGTTTCCAAGAAAGAGCCAAATTATGGCTACTCTCAAAGCTTTATTTGAAATCAAAAGCTACTACAGATATTTCTCAGTGAGGTAAAAATTATCTGTACTGAATCAAAGAACCTTAGTTATCAGTCTTGTGTCTTTAATCATACATCTGACCATAGGTTTGTCAGGTTCACCTCACGTTGCAAAGGGTTTTTAGTGATCAAGGGGATTTTATTTGTAAATGAAAAAAGTCCAGTAGTGGACCAACAACAGGGTCAGAATCAACAAGTGAGCTTATTGATAAATATATTTATGATGCCTATTTTCCCAACACATAAGGACATAGAGATCTAATCAGTTATACATTCTCTTCAGGTCATTTTAAGACAAAACATGTTATTGTGTTATGGAACACTGTGGTTCATATACAATACTGAAACCTGACCTACATCTATTTTTACCTCACTGTAGGATAATTTTAGGAGGTTTTAATAATCGCTGCATATTCATGAACAGGAATACAATACTTTCTCACCATGAGCCCAGGGAGAGATTGCCTTTAGAAGCAACGCGCCGTCAAAAAAGATCTGATTCAGATGCAAACACAGAATAAAAAAAGAAAGCACTTGGGAGCTTTGAATCTTAACATACAACTTTAAATAACTGAGATACATAATCTTTTATCATAAATTACCACCGATCAAATATGGCTCTCATAATTGATTTAAGATAATTTACAAATTAAAAATGTGATATTGTGCCAGCCTCAATAGAGTGCTGCAATGATGAGGTATTTTAGAATTTTAACATCGGCTTTTATATTATTACAGAAAATAAGCTCTGTGAAAAAACATTTTATAATTCTTACACATTTTGTTCATCATGATAATCTTCACAACTGAACAACCTTTATTTTTGGAGCCTAAATAAAATCAGCAGAAGTAAAAAAGTTAACATCTTTTAATTTTTATTCAAAAACTACAAGCTGTAAAGTTTCATTTAGCATAGTTTGTATGAACAGGAGTATACCTACAACAAGTCTGTAGAAGCACACTAGTGAGTAGATGAATTTACCTGTTTGGCATGATGGTGTTTAAAGCCCATGACAATCTCTGTACAGTAGTCCCATTTAGCCACTTGTTAGTAACCACCTTTTTCCAAGACACACAAAAGTTTAAAATTGTGGTGTTATTGATGTATTTTATGTCACAGAATAAAAATATTTTGCTTGTATGAAACACAGATCTTATTTCAGGCATTTAACCAAAAACCCATTTAAAAATCCTGCTTCAGAACGATGGAAGTGCAAAAATGCTATAGTATATTTCATAGCCTTTTGTTTTGGGTCTTTGTGATCTACGTAAGTGACTTAAGTGAGGTAATTTGTATATAATTACCCAGGTAGTCAGCGCAATCAGGCCAATTGCGACTGTGTTCTGGCAGCGTCTCACTGAAAGTGAGCCAGCTCTGGCCCAGTAATGATTGCCAGATTTGGCTAGGCTTTGGATGTGTGGACCTGGCCCGATTTGCACTGAGACATGGCACAATTAGCCACATTCGGCCTGATTACAGACCATAAGGCTGGTCTGATTTTGGCTGAGATATGGGCATGCATACCCAGACTAGTTTAGGTTGAGTGCTGGGGTTGGGTCTCCGTTTACAATGTGGTAAATAGTATGTAGCAGTGACACTTAAACTTAACACTTCCCCATCAAAGACGAGTTTTTTACAGCTTTTCCCATTTTCACTGTTATACACTCGGGGGCAATATTACACATCTTCTGAACATGTACAAAACCTGGTTGGAAGTTGGAAGTAGATGCCATCTTAAGGATTTTAAGGTAACAATGTAATTTTGTGGAAAAGCAAATTATTCAAAGCTCTGATTTTATATCAAAACTGGAAGGAGACTTTAATAAGCATATTTTAGAAGTTGTAATTCTGTTTTTGTGTGTGTATGTGTATGCATATACATCTCTCTCACACCAACCAAAATGGTACTCCTAGCCAGTAATGAACCGAGTCTGGGTACTGAAATTGGTCCAACACCACCGGCATTGGGCCACAATCACACTGACGTCTGGTGTTGACCCAGTTTCAGTACCCAGGCTCGGTATTGTGTATATACTCAATGACTGACCCTTGGTGCTATTTATTTTATTTTAATGATCATGTTCTATACATTTGTTCTGGTGTTGCAGTTAATACACCACCTTGTTCATCATGACTCTATGTCAATTGCAGTCAAGCACAATGGTACAGCATGTTCAAATGACCAGAGTCAAGCAACTGATGAAAGTCTCACAGAGGGGCCATTCTTCTCATTTCCACCTGGCACTTGAGTCAGATTGTTTGTCTTCCAATCAGTCGATTTCACTGAGACACTGAATGCAAGCTGCTGGAGTCTTTTGTTTCCTCTCAGGGAACCATTGTATAACATAAGCTATGAATGACCTTCTGTGACATTCACATTCAAGACATTTAACATGTAGCCTACGGTTCTATATACAGTATACTGCAGATGTCTTCACAGACTGACCATAACAGTGCTACAGCATATACAGTAGTATTTTTTATTTTTATTTATTTTATTTTTTTTGAGAGAGAGAGAGAGAGAGAGAGAGAGAGAGAGAGAAAGGATTGATTCTGCATTTAGAAGAACCATAGACCTGAATAAATTAAATTCAGATTAAGCCTTTATAACCTTCACAGTATATGAACTCGAGTAAGTGTAGAACAGACAAGTGTCACGACACGCACACAAACAGGTAGATCCAATTGCAGTATGTTTTATTAGGATAATCCAAATCTCATGGTCAGCCAGGCAAAGGTCACAATCCAGGTAAGCAGTCCAGAAACAAGAAACATACACAACATCCGAGAACCACGACAAACCAGGGTGACATTCAACAAGGACTCCGTGACAATGACCGAAACAACCAGGGTATTTATAGACAGGGAAATGACAATGCTAACGGGGAATTGGCTGAGTGCAATGATTGATAACCACGGACAGCTGAGTGCAATGAGCAGTGATGAAACAGACAAGACTATGGGAAATGCAGTTCTAAAGTGGAGTGACGATAAGGGGAAGTGAGACCTCTAGTGGCCACCCAGGGAGACACAGAACAGACACCGTGACACTACCCCCCCTCTAAGGAGCAGCTTCCAGATGCTCCTCAGAACAAAATAACCAAAAAACAAAGAGACCAGGAGGGAGGTGGACTGGTGGAGGCAGAACAGGGGGAGGGATGGCGGGCCAGGCCCGTGTAGGGGAACTGGGACCGGGCAGTGATGGCTCCCCTGGTAGCCCAGGTGGCTCGGTCAGATCAGGGGGCCATGGTGGACCCGAAAGTTCAGGGGACCACGAGGGACCAGGCAGTTCAGGTGCCCACGGAACAATCTCAAGCACAGCCTACCACGAGGGGCCAGGCAGTTCAGGTGGCCACGGTGGATCAGTCCATTCTCGTTGTGCAGACGGCCAGGGAGGAATTCGCCATTTGAGTGGCCCGAACGGAACCTGCCAATCGGGGAGCCAGTAAGGAGCAGGCTGTGGCGATGGCCAGGTCACGGCATTGGGAACGGCATCGGGAACGGCCTCAGACAAGGGCACCGCCTCGGGAACGGCCTTGGACACGGGTATCGCCTCCGGAACCATCTCGAGCCCCGCATCGGCCTCCGGAACAGCATCGGGCACCGCCTCGGGAATGGCCTCAGGAACGGCATCGGACAAGGACACCGCCTCGGGAACGACCTCGGCATCGGGCACCGCCTCGGGAACGGTCTCAGGAACGGCCTCAGGAATGGCCTCAGGAACGGCATTGGACAAGGACCCCGCCTCGGGAACGGCCTCGGCATCGGGCACCACCTCGGGAACGGTCTCAGGAACGGCCTCAGGAACGGCATTGGACAAGGACACCGCCTCGGGAACGGCCTCGGGCACGACCTCGGGCTCCGCCTCGGGAACAGCCTCGGGCTCGACATCGGACAAGGACACCGCCTCGGGAACGGCCTCGGCATCGGGCACCGCCTCGGGAACGGTCTCAGGAACGGCCTCAGGAATGGCCTCAGGAACGGCATTGGACAAGGACCCCGCCTTGGGAACGACCTCGGCATCGGGCACCGCCTCGGGAATGGCCTCAGGAACGGCATCGGACAAGGACACCGCCTCGGGAACGGTCTCAGGAACGGCCTCAGGAATGGCCTCAGGAACGGCGTTGGACAAGGACCCCGCCTCGGGAACGACCTCGGCATCGGGCACCGCCTCGGGAATGGCATCGGACAAGGACACCGCCTCGGGAACGACCTCGGCATCGGGCACCACCTCGGGAATGGCCTCAGGAACGGCATCGGACAAGGACACCGCCTCGGGAACGACCTCGGCATCGGGCACCGCCTCGGGCATGGTCTCGGCATCGGGCACCGCCTCGGGAACGGCCTCGGGAACGGCCTTGGACAAGGACACTGCCTCGGGAACGACCTCGGCCTGCGCATCGGGCACCGCCTCGGCCTCCGGAACAGCATCGGGCACCGCTTCGGCATCGGGCACAGCCTCGGGCACCGCCTCGACCTGCGGAACAGCAACGGTCACCGCCTCGGCATCGGGCACAGCCTCGGTATCGGAAACAACATCGGGCACCGCCTCGGCATCAGGAACAACATCGGGCACCGCCTCGACCTCCGCCTCGGTCTCGGGCATTACATCGGGAACCGTCTCTGGCACCGTCTCTGGCACCGCATCGGGCACCGCCTCGGCAACGGGCACCGCCTCGGCAACGGGCACCGCCTCGGCATCGGGCACCGCTTCGGCATCGGGCACAGCCTCGGGCACCGCCTCGGCAACGGGCACCGCCTCGGCATCGGGCACCGCCTCGGCATCGGACACCGCCTCGGGCACCGCCTCGGCCACCGCATCGGGCACCCGCCTCGGCAACGGGCACCGCCTCGGCATCGGACATAGCATCGGGGACCGCCTCGGGCACCGCCTCGGCATCGGGCACCGCCTCGGCCACCGCATCGGGCACCGCCTCGGCATCGGGCACCGCATCGGGCACCGCCTCGGCATCGGGCACCGCCTCGGCATCGGGCACCGCCTCGGCATCGGACATTGCATCGGGAACCGCCTCGGGCACCGCCTCGGCATCGGGCACCGCCTCGGGCACCGCCTCGGCAACGGGCACCGCCTCGGCATCGGACATAGCATCGGGGACCGCCTCGGCATCGGGCACCGCCTCGGCCACCGCATCGGGCACCGCCTCGGCATCGGGCACCGCATCGGGCACCGCCTCGGCATCGGGCACCGCATCGGCATCGGGCACCGCCTCGGCATCGGGTACCGCCTCGGCATCGGGCACCGCCTCGGCATCGGACATTGCATCGGGAACCGCCTCGGGCACCGCCTCGGCATCGGGGACCGCCTCGGCAACGGGCACCGCCTCGGCAACGGGCACCGCCTCGGCAACGGGCATTGCATCGGGAACCGCCTCGGGCACCGCCTCGGCATTGGGCACCGCCTCGGTATCGGGAACAACATCGGGCACCGCCTCGACCTCCGGAACAGCCTCGGTCTCGGGCATTACATCGGGCACCGCCTCGGCAACGGGCACCGCCTCGGCAACGGGCACCGCATCGGGCACCGCCTCGGCATCGGGCACCGCCTCGGCATCGGACATAGCATCGGGGATCGCCTCGGCCACCGCCTCGGCAACGGGCACCGCCTCGGCAACGGGCACCGCCTCGGCAACGGGCACCGCCTCGGCAACGGGCATTGCATCGGGAACCGCCTCGGGCACCGCCTCGGCATTGGGCACCGCCTCGGTATCGGGAACAACATCGGGCACCGCCTCGACCTCCGGAACAGCCTCGGTCTCGGGCATTACATCGGGCACCGCCTCGGCATCGGGCACCGCCTCGGCATCGGGCACCGCCTCGGCATCGGGCACCGCCTCGGGCACCGCCCTGGCATCGGGGACCGCCTCGGGCACCGCCCTGGCATCGGGGACCGCCTCGGCATCGGGCAACCCCTCGGGCACCGCCTCGGCATCGGGCAGACGCCTCGGGCACCGCCTCGGCCTCGTGCATAGCATCGGGAACCGCTTCTGTCTCGGCCACCTTCTCGGCCTCGGGCATTGCATCGGGAACCGCCCTGGGCTCGGCATCGGGCACCGCCTCGGGAACGGCCTCGGCATCGGGCACCGCCTCGGGAACCTTGGACACCTCCACCTGGACGACCGCGGCCTGCTCGGGAACATCCTCCTGGACGGCAGCGGCCTGCTCGGGAACGTCCTCCTGGACGGCAGCGGCCTGCTCGGGAACGTCCTCCTGGACGGCAGCGGCCTGCTCGGGAACGTCCTCCTGGACGGCAGCGGCCTGCTCGGGAACGTCCTCCGGGCTTTGAGGAACGGCTGACACCTGTCTCCTCCTCCTGCGGCCTCTATGATGACGTGCCGGTGGCTCCTTGACGGAAGACTCAGGCGTTGAGTCAACCATCCTGTCTGCCAACACAGGTGTAGATTCGACCCTCCTGTGCAGTGGTGCTGGGTTGGTGGTCATCTCGTGCTGTGGTGCTGGGCTGGCGGCCATCTTGTGCTGTGGCGCTGGGCTGGCGGCCATCTTGTGCTGTGGCGCTGAACTGGCGGCCATCTTGTGCTGTGGCGCCGGGCTGGCGGCCATCTTGTGCTGTGGCGCTGGGTTGGCGGCCATCTTGTGCTGTGGCGCTGGGCTGGCGGCCCTCTTCTCTGGAGACACAGGTGTGGTCGAAGTATCCCATTGAGCACGATGGCACAGGTAATGGGTAAACCCCCAAAAGTCTAGGATCTCCAGCCCCTTCATCTCCCATTGAGGTAAAGGGTCATCCAGACAGTTGTTAAAAAAGTCCTTCAGTGCTGCATCGTTATAACCCATCCCGACCGCCATGGTCCAAAACAATTGCGCCAGGCCACCCACCTCACTCCCCCTTTGACGAAGGGTGGTTAAGTTCCGGAATCTCCCCCTCCGTTCCTCCATGGTGGCTGGGGAACCGATTCGAAATCCCACACCGCTGGATCTAGGCATGACGGAGTCCTTCTGTCACGACACGCACACAAACAGGTAGATCCAATTGCAGTATGTTTTTTATTAGGATAATCCAAATCTCATGGTCAGCCAGGCAAAGGTCACAATCCAGGTAAGCAGTCCAGAAACAAGAAACATACACAACATCCGAGAACCACGACAAACCAGGGTGACATTCAACAAGGACTCCGTGACAATGACCGAAACAACCAGGGTATTTATAGACAGGGAAATGACAATGCTAACGGGGAATTGGCTGAGTGCAATGATTGATAACCACGGACAGCTGAGTGCAATGAGCAGTGATGAAACAGACAAGACTATGGGAAATGCAGTTCTAAAGTGGAGTGACGATAAGGGGAAGTGAGACCTCTAGTGGCCACCCAGGGAGACACAGAACAGACACCGTGACAACAAGGCACACAGTATAATATGGTAGTATAGTCACATGACCATTTGTGAATATCAAATTATATGCCAAAACATCCCGCACATGTTCATAACAAAACATATATTTTCCCCACAGGTTTATACAACACTTTTTTTTTTTTTTTTTTATCAGTTCACACTTTCCTCTCACAGGATCATGGGTCTTCTTTCCATGCAAATGAAAACAGGCTACCTTGATCACACTCTGAGAGAAATAAAAGTGATATACAGACAATTTTTTTTTTTTTTTTTTTACTGTTCCGAAGCCTGAAATAGATGCTTTTCCTAGTTTTACAGAGGAAGAATGTGACTATAAGAACATATTGCAAAGTTGTACCACTTTCTGCCTCTCCACATCAAAGGCTTATGCTGACAGAGGCTCATGGTAAGAATGGTTGTTTACTAGGTAGATCATACCACCTGCTTCTCCCTTCCACCTTGATGTCTCTCTGAGGCATCTTTCAGCCTTCATTTAGTTATTTTTATTTCCTGTCTTCCATTCCTTTCATCCATTTCCCTCTTAGACACAAAGGTGTCTTTGTCACTGTCTTTTTTTTTTTTTGGCATGAAAAAAAAAACAAAAAAAAAAACTTTGGACACTTTGAAAAGCACAGGAGATGGGAGGATAGAGGAAGTGGAAGGAGGAAGAGGAAGAGAAGATTATGGAAAATTTGCCCCTTTAGAGCACCGCAAAGAAGCATCTTTGTGTTGGCTCTGTGATCTCATCTCACTGTGTTCCTCCCACTATTCAAGAGGCCTGTCAGCCCAATAAAGAACTCTTCTTCTGAGTTGAGTAGTGAACTACACCATGTACCATGGTGCTGTGCAGGCGCTTCTCACTGAACTAAGGATTCATTCATGAAGAGAGTTACACTTAAGTGTTGGAAAAAGTTATGTGATTAGGTTTTTTTTTTTTTTTTTCAAGAACATTCAAGAGTATATAGTTCCCAAAGAACCTAGATTTGAAAGTGACATTGTGAAAGTGGTGACATTTGCCAAGTATGGTAACCCATACTCGGAATTGGTGCTCAGCATTTAACCCGTCCAAGTGCACACACACAGCAGTGAGAAGTGAACACACTGTGAACACACACCCGGAGCAGTGGGCAGCTATATCCAGCACCCAGGGATGCTGGGGGTTCAGTGCCTCGCTCAAGGGTACTTCAGCCATGGGTATTGAGGATGGAAGAGAGCACTGTTCATTCACTCCTCACCCACCTACAACTCCTGCCAGCACTGATACTCGAACCTGCGACCTTCTGGTTACAAGTCCAATTCTCTATCCATTAGGCCACAGCTGCCCCTAAACAGCTATTTCTGCATTATCTTATGTCCAATTTACTCAGCACCATGCAATGCGGAAAGCATTGTGATTAAATTGAGCTGAGGATAGAGATGAGAAATAACAACAAACTCCCATATGTGAGTTAAAGTTAAATGGATTCCAATATATTAGTCATAATTTACTCACCCCTCTTGACATTATTGACATGTGATTGACATGTGTATTGACATTTTTTCCTCTGCTACCTACAAAGGAAGATATTTTGAAAAATGTCTGTTTTTTTTTTTTTTGACCATACAGTGGGTTCCTGCATTTTTTTCTTCTCCCATACATGTTTTAGAATATCTTATTTTGAGTTCTTTATACAATATTTATATGTGAGAATAGCTTGCTGATGTGAATATGTATTGCTTTCAGTTCAGTCTGCAACAACAGCTTAGTAATAAAAAACTTAAATTTATTGTCTTTTAATAAAACACCCTAATCTATTGGAAATTTATGGGTAACCATAACTATGATAACCACTGTATAAGTGACTCCATCTGTTGTTTGCATCACATGACATAACTAATCAGTAAATATAAATAAATGACAATTCCTTATGTATAGCCTAGTATTCGTACATCAAATGATGCTGTCTATTTTAAATCTTGTTTTGAAACTGTGAAATGACAAGGTTAATCTTAATCAGGGCTGGCTGTGAAAACAGCCGAGTAGATGTTTCTTACCTGTCAGATTATTTCCTCTGACCTCAGAGGAGAGTGAGACACCTGGCCTGGCCAGGAATAGAAGTGTGAACGTACTGCCATGCACAACACTGTCCAGCAGAATCAAGCCTGTACCGTGACACAAAGCAAAGGGGGCAGCCGACTGAATGATGACAAGTGAAGAGCCATTTATCTTCATTTGCCCTCAATCCCCTTGTTCCACACAGCCTGTTGCTGCCTCCTTTTTATAATAGGGCACTTGTAAAGCTGGATAATAAAGAGGGGTGTGACAGAAACCTTCCAAAGACACTCACAGACTGTCAGAAGGAAGAGCTTACAACAGTGCTAAGCAGAATCCCAGCGACTCAGAGGGGTTGGTTTGCAAGGCTCAGTAGTCACACTGTGCAACAAATTATTGCCATACTATATTTTAGTATATTTAAGGTTTTGAGTCATGTTTAAATGTTATGTTTTATTTTATTTTATATTTTTACTTTATAATCAGTATGTTACCTTTTACATGTTTGTAACTGATTGAGGAAGTATTTTGTGTTTTTGATATTCCCCATTCTGACATCCCCCTTCATTTTTATCCCTTCTTTCTATAAAAATTATATATATATACATATATATATATATATATATACAAACCCGATTCCAAAAAAGTTGGGACACTGTACAAATTGTGAGTAAAAAAGGAATGGAATAATTTACAAATCTCATAAACTTATATTTTATTCACAATAGAATATAGATAACATATCAAATGTTGAAAGTGAGACATTTTGAAATGTCATGCCAAATATTGGCTCATTTTGGATTTCATGAGAGCTACACATTCCAAAAAAGTTGGGAAAGGTAGCAGTAAGAGGCCGGAAAAGTTAAATGTACATATAAGGGACAGCTGGAGGACCAATTTGCAGCTTATTAGGTCAATTGGCAACATGATTGGGTATAAAAAGAGCCTCTCAGAGTGGCAGTGTCTCTCAGAAGTCAAGATGGGCAGAGGATCACCAATTCCCCCGATGCTGCGGCGAAAAAGAGTGGAGCAATATCAGAAAGGAGTTTCTCAGAGAAAAATTGCAATGAGTTTGAAGTTATCATCATCTACAGTGCATAATATCATCCAAAGATTCAGAGAATCTGTAACAATTTCTGTGCGTAAGGGTCAAGGCCGGAAAACCATACTGGATGCCCATCATCTTCGCAGGCGCTTTCTCTGGGCCAAGGCTCATTTAAAATGAACTGTGGCAAAGTGGAAAACTGGGACGCCATGTCATCCGGACTAAAGAGAACAAGGACAACCCAAGTTGTTATCAGTGGTCAGTTCAGAAGCCTGCATCTCTGATGTTATGGGATTGCATGAGTGCGTGTGGCATGGGCAGCTTACACATCTGGACAGGCACCATCAATGCTGAAAGGTATATCCAAGTTCTAGAACAACATATGCTCCCATCCAGATGTCGTCTCTTTCAGGGAAGACCTTGCATTTTCCAACATGACAATGCCAGACCACATACTGCATCAATTACAACATCATGGCTGCGTAGAAGGATCCGGGTACTGAAATGGCCAGCCTGCAGTCCAGATCTTTCACCCATAGAAAACATTTGGCACATCATAAAGAGGAAGGTGCGACAAAGAAGACCTAAGACAGTTGAGCAACTAGAAGCCTGTATTAGACAAGAATGGGACAACATTCCTATTCCTATATTGAGCAACTTGTCTCCTCAGTCCCCAGACGTTTGCAGACTGTTATATAAAGAAGAGGGGATGCCACACAGTGGTAAACATGGCCTTGTCCCAACTTTTTTGATATGTGTTGATGCCATGAAATTTAAAATAAACCTATTTTCCCTTAAAATGATACATTTTCTCAGTTTAAACATTTGATATGTCATCTATGTTGTATTCTGAATAAAATATTGAAATTTGAAACTTTCACATCATTGCATTCTGTTTTTATTTGTACAGTGTGCTTTTTTGAAATCGGGTTTGTATATTATTATTATTTTTTTTACATTTCTAATTTCGGACAGTAGATGATGTAAGTTTTCCAGAGGTGGGTAGAGTACCCAAAAACTGTACTCAAGTAAAAGTACTTAGAAATATTTACTCAAGTAAAAGTACTAGTCTGAATAGTTACTAGAGTAAGAGTAAAAAAATATTAGATAAAAAAAAATAACTACTCAAGTAGTTAGTTACTAGTTACTTTGGGTCATATACTGAATATCTATAGTCTATTTTTATTTAAATATATAGATAAAATGCAAGTTATGTGTGTGTGTGTATATTTCATCAGCCTTTACTCCAGTCTTCAGTGTCTCATAATCCTTCAGAAATCATTCCAATATGTTGATGTACTATCAATGATGTTCTTTTTAGCTTTCTAATCATCAATTAATCCTAAACAAAATGTCACAGGTTCCAAAAAATAGCAGCAAAACTGTTTCCAGCACTGGTAATAAATCAATATAGTAGAATTATTTTTTTGAAGGATCATGACTCTGAAAACTGTTGTACTGTACTGTACTGTGTACTGTAATTGAATGTAGCCTATCTAAGTTACCTGTTGAACCGTGACAGCACATGCGGTGTTCATCTAATAAAGATCTTCATCGCTAGCAAACAATAGCCTTTGCATATTTGCTTTCAATTCAGTGCAGATCCAAAGCCACGTCTTCAACGCTCTTGATGTTCTTAAACTTTCTGTTACAACTCTGAGTGAGAACCGCTTCAGACGATCAGCGCGCGCGCAGCAGGGAACGGAACGAATCATTCAGACTGATTTGCGAACCAATTCACTGGTTTGCCAACTGGTTTGATCAAGCCTTTGAACAGAATTGACTCAAAAGAATGAATCATTCGCGAATGGTAATCGCTCATTGCCCAGAGAAAAGTAGATGGCGCGTTTGGAATAAACTGAAGCATTTATAACTTGTATTGCATTAAGATAAAGTAATGAGAGGAGCGTCGCCCACAGTAACGAAGTAAAAGTACAGATTTTCCCCAAAAATGTACTTAAGTAAGAGTAAAAGTACCCATCTTTAAATATACTACAAAAGTATTAGTTACCCAAAAAATGTATGTAACGAAGTAAATGTAACTCGTTACTACCCAACTCTGAAGTTTTCCTATTGGCCTATGGAACAGCAAGTAATTGTATTACTATTATGTTATAATTTTAGGTCTAATGTTTGTAAATGGCAGTTCAGCAGTTTTACTAGCTTACCATACTTGACATAAGGCAATATTATGTATAGTCAGCACTACGCACCATTGCTGCATTTTCATGAGACCAAAACAGATTTTCATTTTATCTTTCATTAGAGAATCTATTTTAAGCATTGCAATAAACCTACATAGTATCATGTGTTTGACACCATGACTTATCCTGGACTAGGATGGAATGAAGATTAAACAGATATGTCTGGACACAGATGGCTAAAATGTGTTTGACAGCCGATCCAAGTACCTCATGGCGCCTAATTGTTAAAAATGTAATTATTGTTTAATTTAGTGAATATATATATATATATATATATATATATATATATATATATATATATATATATATATATATATATATATATATATATATATATATATTATGTATTTTCACAGTCCATATATACAGTTGTGGCCAAAAATATTGGCCCCCTTGGGAAATATGATCAAAAAAGGCTGTGAAAATTCATCTGCATTGTTAATCCCTTTGGTATTTTATTTAAAAAAATTCACAAAAATGTATCCTTTCATTGGATAATAAGAATTTAAAATGGGGGGAAATATCATTATGAAATAAATGTTTTTCTCTAATACACATTGGCCACAATTAATGGTCCCCTTTTATTCAATACTTTGTGAAACCTCCATTTGCCAGTTTAACAGGACTAAATTTTCTCCTATAATGCCTGATGAGGTTAGAGAGCACCTGACAAGAGATCAGAGACCATTGCTTCATCCAGAATCACTCCAGACCCTTTAGATTCCCAGCTCCATGTTGGTGCTTCTCCTCTTCAGTTCACTCCTCTCATTTTACGTAGGGTTCAGGACAGAGGACTGGAATGGCTATAGCAGAAGCTTGGTTTTGTGCTCAGTGACCCATTTCTGTGTTGTTTTTGAGGTTTGTGTTTTGGGTTATTGTATGGTTGGAAGATCCAAACATGGCCCATTATAAGATTTCCAACAGAGTCAGTCACTTACTGATTTTTTATCTGTTGGTATTTGATAGAATCCATGATGCCATGTCTCTAAATAAGATGTCCAGGACCTCCAGCAGAAATATAGGCCCGCAACATCAAAAATACAGCAGTATATTTCATTGTACACATGGGGTACTTTTTTTCTCTGTGTTCACCAAACCCATCTTGAGTGTTTGCTGCTAAGAAGCTCATTTTTTAGTTTCATCTGATCATAGAAGCCATTGCCATTTAAAGTTCCAGTCATGGCTGATAACTGAATATGCTTTAGTTTGTTTTTGAATGAGCTAGGAGAATTTTTCTTGTAACCCTCCCAAACAACATGTGTTGATGTAGGTTCTGTTTGACCAGAGACTCAACTATTTTCTGCAATTCTCCAGCTGTGACCCTTGGAGAGTCTTTAGCTACTCAAACTGTCCTTCTCACCGCACATTAGGACGATATAGACACACGTCCTCTTCCAGGCAGTTTTGTAACATTTTCTGTTGGTTGAAAATTCTTAATTATTGCCCTGATGGTGGAAATGGGAATTTTCACTGCTCTAGCTCTTTTCTTAAAGCCACTTCACCAATTGTGAAGCTCAATTATCTTTTGCTGCACATCAGAAATATATTCTTTGGTTTTTTTCTCATTGTAATGGATGAATAAGGGAATTTGGGCTTTGTTTTCCATCCTCTTTATATTTCTGTGAAACAGGAAGCCAGAGCTGGATGATTTCATGTTTATAATCATGCTGGAATGCTCAAAATTGTGAATATGAATGGGAATATACTTCAGAGATATTTTACTCATAAGAATTTATAGGGGTGCCAATAATTGTGACCAACGAGTATTTGAGAAAAAAATTCATTTCATAATGATATTTCCCCTCCGTTTTAAATTCTTATTATCCAATTAAAGGATACATTTTTGTGAATTTTTTAAATAAAAGACCAAAAGGATTAACAATGCAGATGAATTTTCACAGTTGTGGCCAAAAATATTGGCCCCCTTGGTAAATATGATCAAAAAAGGCTGTGAAAATTAATCTGCATTGTTAATCCTTGTGGTCTTTTATTTAAAAAATTCAAAAAAAAAAAGGTATAGCGTTCAGTCTAATCTTTGAAACAGTGTAGAAATACTATATATATATATATATATATATATATATATATATATATATATATATATATATATATATATATATATATATATATATATATATTTATAGTATAGTCTAATCTAATCTTTTTAACAGTGTAGAAATACTATATATATATATATATATATATATATATATATATATATATATATATATATATATAGTATTTCTACACTGTTAAAAAGATTAGACTGAACGCTAAGGACATCCATTTAAATTATATATCAAGTGAAACATTATGCAAATAATTCAGTGTCGCAGTGTTGTGTTATCTCTCCTTCAGAGGGTGATTATTTTGAACTGATGGCCAATGGCATGGATAAATTTGAGACACTGTGCGCCATTTGTTGAATTGTGTGATTGCAAGAGGCCAGTCATGATTTAAAAATGTCAATATTCGATTCTTGAAAAAGCTGAGAAATGGAGCTCATTCCACCAAGTGTGGATGTGTTAATCACATCACGGAAGGGCAGATCTAGGCTCTGTCACACTTTGTAAGTCTGAATTAAAAGAGTGAAGGGCCTCCCTGTGTTCCATGCCTTGGCTGTAAACATCACAGTTAAATGTTATGTTCCTCATTATGTTGTAAGTGGGTTAGCATATTCATTTGCCACTGAAGTAGGTTATACCTAGAAGTGCCTTCATCCCTGATTAGCATGTCATCAACAAGCAGTTTGTGCCCACACTGGCCTCTTGACAATTCACATGTGGCCAAGATAATGAAAATTAAAGCAAAAATCAGAGAAAGCTTTTGGTCCCCCTCTCTGGAGGTTTGAACACTAATTGTAGTGAAAAATGGACTTAATTTCTACACTCCCTCAGTAAGAGTTTCTTACATCCAAGCTGATGGAAAAGAACAAAATAATATTATCACTAATTAAGGCTAAGCAGAATAAATTATGCAAGTGTATAATACTCCAGGGCAAATACTAAAAAGGAATTACATGATGGTGCGGTGCCACTAAAACTAGTGACTAAATTAAATACTAATAAAGCATGCTTCAGTGGGCAGGACAACAACAAACTGTCTCGGCACAAAAATGTTGTACACTTGTGGAATCTGAACCGAATCCAAACAATAAATCTGCCGTTAGTAAATCAGTGATCATTTTCAGACAAGAAATGGAGAAGAATGGCTGTGATTTCAGCTCTGAGACAACCAGGGTGTCAAGAAAAAGGAATCGGGGTAAGTGGTTGTGCAATTGGTATCACCTCTTTCATCATGATCCTCCAATGAGCTTCGGAAATTCACAGACAGCTGTGCTGGAATTTCTGCATCCTCCACGCCTCATTGAGCACTGTCAGTTCTGTCCAGTGCGTCTGTCTGTGGCTACGACTTCGATGCCTGGCCTGTGAAAAACTCGGCCTGCCCCATTGGGTCTAATTCTAAGAGACATATTTAGTGCATGATTTAGCTAGCAGACCTACAGCTGTGTCCCAACACTCACGACAAGGCCACTGGGCCATCACACAAGTGTAATTAACCCATTCATTATGAAAATAAGGCACCATCATGCATAATTCTGTCTCTAGCAGATGCAAGGATGTGCTTGGGTGAGCCGAAACTGTTCGTTCCACTAAGCATGTGATGACATCATTCTGTCGTAAGTTATCTCAGGGGAGTAAGGGGAAGTTTTGCAGTCGGAGTGTGGAATTAGCTGAGGATTCTTCTCTAGGGATATTATAGGTCAGGCCCGGTCCTAATGGTTTACTTTTAACTGTTATCTGCACAAAGAAGTTCATTGGTCATTGGAAATTTTCTGGTTACCAAGGCCACTCTTCCTAGGCATTTATAGTCTAATTTAATGCGGTGAATTTTCAAAGTGGATTAGTAATCATGTCACATTTGTTAACTTTCACACATGCATGTTTATTATGCTAATGCTAAACAAACTTGTAATTACCCATACTGAGCAACAGGGCGTGTGATATTTATGAAAGGAGAGACACAGCTGGGATGGACTCTGTTCTATTCCTCCTGTGTGTGTGTGTGTGTGTGTGTGTGTGTGTGTGTGTGTGTGTGTGTGTGTGTGTGTGTGTGTGTGTGTGTGTGTGTGTGTGTGAGTGTGTGTGTTGTTGGACAATGAGACAGATGGACCCCTCAAAAGTAATCAAAATAATTAAAGACAGCAACAGTCTGTTAAAAAAGAATGATTTAATGGACAGCACAAACATATGGCAAACATATTCATCTTTGTTTTAGTGTTAAATGTTGTACTTGTGCTGCTGCTGCTGCTGCTGCTACTACTACTACTACTAATTATTATTATTATTATTATTATTGTGAGGGCCCTTTTGGAATTGCTCTGTTTATTATTATTATTATTATTATTATTATTACTATTACTATCCAAAATTAATTGCAAACATGCATGCTCGAAAACGTATGAAACTTTGAACATGTCAGAAGTGGCAAAAATTTACACATGATATAGGTTTCAGAATTAGGCATGGCAAAATGTCTCAATAGCGCCACCTATACACTTTGAATGAAGTGCCCCTCAAGCTCCGTTTCTCGTACATGTACAGAATTCAGTAGACACATGTAACATCCCAATACCTACAAAAAAGTATCTTGTTTTCTCAGCAAATTTTGTGCCATTTTTGCCAACTTCTCCTAGAGATTTCATTTCATCCGATCAACCCCAAATTCGGACAGTGTAATCTTGATCCCTTTGTGATGTTAAATTAATAAAGCCTGACAAACTTTTGTTATAACCCAGGCATACGATGTCTGATCTGCCCCAAACTTCACATGTTTGATAAGAGTCCTGTCCTGAACACATGCCCAAGTCCATATTCAGTTACAGTCATAGCACCACCTTCTGGCAGCAGGAACTGAGATGTTAAAAAAAAAAAAAAAAAACATATATATATATATATATATATATATATATATATATATATATATATATATATGGTTAGTCTAACCTAAAGGCCTTTGAGATGTTAAATTGCAAGAATCTTCAGTTAAAGGGCATGTGTGTGGTGGCCTGATAAATTTTGATGTTTCGCCATGTAAAGAAAGTTGCTTAAAGTCAGCAATACAATATCCAATCTGCCCCATACTTCACACATTTGATAAAAGTCCTGGCCTGTAGACATCTACATGCCAATATTCAGTTATAATTTATAGTGCCACCTGTTGACAACAGGATATGTCATGTTTTACACTAACTAAAACATGCAATGTCCAATCTGCCCTATCTTCTTTGTTTTGATAAGAGTCCTGTCCTGAAGACATGTAAAGGTCAATATTCAATTATAATCATAGCACCACCTGTTGACAACAGGATATGTCATGTTTTACACTAACTCAAACATACCATGTTCAATCTGCACCAAACATCACAAGTTAAGAGTCCTGGCCAGACGACGTCTACATGCCGACATTCAGTTATATTCATAGTGCCACCAGCTGGCAGCAAGAACTTTGCCACATGTAAATGACTGACATTTATTTATTTTTTTTAACCACTTTAAATGCATATTGCCCACCATTCACTGTTTTCCAAAGGCCACAGAGTGTGAGGGCCCTTTCAGTGCTGTTTGCAACTTTAATTATTATCATATCTACTTTTATATTTGCTTGTCATTAGATAACAAGATTTTTTGTTCACTCCCTGTGAATGGGTTGTAATTGGATTTTGCTATTTTCATTTGAACCTATTTTAGGATACTATGATCTATGACATTAGGTCTGTTTGTTTATTGTTTGTGATTTAAACTTTGCCTCTCTCGCTGTATAACATCTGATAATCTGACCCCCACCCAAAAAAAAAAAGTAAAATAAATAAATAAATAAATAATTCACTCATGCATCTGAAAAGAGCTACAGTAGAAAAAAAAATATATTTACATGAACAGAAATATAATTTGCTCTTGGTGTGACCATTACCTTTCAAATGAAGGGTTCTCAAACTGTCAGCAGCAGAAGAGGCAGGTGGGGGCCCCGAATGACTCTCTCCTTTCTGTTATTCCTCTGCTGAGAATATGACAACACCTGTTTCAAATGTAATAGCTCAGCATGTACTGTCTGACACACACTGCTCTAATCTACGTGCCAAAGCCCTTGTGTTCCACTAAATCTCATTGGCAAAGGATTTTAAATTAAAATTAAAATGTGTGCATTTAGCAGACGCTTTCATCCAAAGCGACTTACAGTGCATTCAGGCTATAAATTTTTACCTATCATGTGTTCCCGGGGATTGAACCCCCAACCTTGCGCTTCTTAATGCAATGCTCTACCACTTGAGCTACAGGAGCACTTTTAAGGGAGGAAAGAATGGTAAGCATGCTTGATTTCATATATATCAAAAAATAAATAAATAAATAAGCTTTGAATTTAACATAAAGCATAGTTGTGTGAATCTTAATCACTAGGCAGTGGCTTGAACAGTAAAATTCAGAGCATAGGGAAACTTAATAATCCAAAAACACTACAAATACATTAAAAGATTAAAAGGTATCTAGTTTACTCCATTAAAATGCAGTAATGCATTTAAGAGCCATCTTTTTTTCTCTCTGTCTCTCCATCCCTCAACGGGAAGTCCTACCTGTTAAATATCACATGACCTGCAATATTTCAAATGTAACATTCCCGTCTTTCCCATGGGGCATATTGTAGGTGCATTGCACACCACTAATGGAAAGTGGGATGGACAATAATGTGCATTGCTTTGGCGTTTCCCGTAGTTTCTACCCCACCCTTCCTCCCCAGGCATCGCACATTGTTCATCAATGCTTGCCCAGTTCATTATAGCACTTAGAGACAAGCTAGGTCATACCATCCAAGCTCTGGGTGAGTGATACATGCTCACACAGTAGGCCATCATTTACCACACATCTCTGCTGTGTAGTACTGTGCTGCAGCCTTGCCTTTTTGCTATTCATCACAGCTAATGTTTTAATATTGGGACTTTAACAACAGATAGGAGTTCATCTCTGACACAAATACACATTGATTGAATTTTCTATTTGATACATGAATACTGAATTGAATGTCAAGAAGGGACATGAAAAAAAAATAGAATATACTACAATTCAAAAAACAAATTAACAATGAAAACATTATTATGAAGTCTATGAAAAATATGAATAGAAATGGATGTTTGAGTGGGGTAAAGAAAAATGCATTGTTAATTTTGTTTCACAAACTTTGGGAATGCATTCCAGTGTGGTATTACAGAAAATATTTAATAGAATGAAGTCAAGAAGGCAACAAGACTAAGATTCTATTATGTGGCTCACACAAGCAGTAACACACCTTAACAATAAATAACATTGAATAGCCTGGTTGGGTTGAATCAATAGAGAAGCTCTCATGGAACTAATACACCCTAACTGTGAAAAATCGAGCAATATTATCCTCAATAGCTTTGCGCTATAGGAAGCTCTATTGATTGTGTGGTCAATATAAAAAAATAGCCTCCAACATGCAATTTTATTCAACCTCTATTGCTGAATGTGCAAGGTCAACTTTCTCTGCAAAAATAAAGTGGAGGACATTGTTCAACGGATGTAAATGTCTAATTTATAATAAACATTGCATAGCTTAATGGTGCCATGAATAAGTGCCCTGCCACGTGCTCTCCAGCATATAATGAATTTGTGACTGGATATAGCTGTTTAATGAGTGCAGAATTTAAATAATAATTAGAACAGAAGCACATTTCTGTATTTATTTTCATCGGTTGTACTCTTTCATGCCCAGATCTGCAGCTTGAAAGAGGGAGTTTAGCTGGTGTTGTGAGTATATTCCAGTCAGTCTCCTCCAATCAGTGACTGGAATATGAAAAGTGCCCTCATAAGATCCAACTGTTTCAGATGTACAAACACCATCCATGAAATAATTAACTGCTTGATATTGCTGTCAAAACCCATGTGCATAGTTAAAATATATGATCCACATGCACAGGGACAGAGGTTTTCTCACTGGTGGAGGCCAAAATGTGACAGTGGTGCATAAACACCTCATTAAATTCCCAATTATTCACATTATCTGCAGAGTTACTCTGAATATACAAATCCTTGCCAAAAGGACATAGTAATTTCAAGGGGAGCCGTGTACCTTCTCTTCAGCATGCAGAATAGATAATTGACAGAGCTTTGATAATGAAGACCACCCTTATGAAAAAGAAGTTTGTTCAAATGTGCTAGTAGTATACTTATTTTAAACTAAAAATAGAAAAGTATGCTTTTAGTTTACTTTTTATGTACTTCTCAGAAATGGGCTTTATGTACTCCTCAGAAATATACTTAAAATGACATTTAAGTATACTTGAGTTATACTTACAAAAGTCTAAATACATTTGAGCTATACTTGTGCTCCTAGAATCTGTGTTTTCATTTTTATACGGTAGAGGGCGCTAGTACAC
Source organism: Cyprinus carpio (assembly GCF_018340385.1). Classification (NCBI taxonomy): domain Eukaryota; kingdom Metazoa; phylum Chordata; class Actinopteri; order Cypriniformes; family Cyprinidae; genus Cyprinus; species Cyprinus carpio. The sequence continues at coordinate 25,533,503 of NC_056578.1, read as the reverse complement.
ATCTTCTGTACAGCATTTCCAAAGAAAACACAAGTGAAGAAGAAAGAGAAACAACAGATACTAACACACATAACACAATAATCTTACATGAAACAGCATCAAAACTGTAATGTTAAGGAATAAAATGTTGACCAATGAAGCGGTAATAATTACAGTAAATCTTTGGGGTGTTCTACGTTTTGATTATCATTCTGAATCCAATTCATAGTCTTTTTTTAGCTTTTTGTTCAAAATGTTATTTCTTTATTTTTTATGAAACTTACCCACATTAAAATGTTTAAAAAAAAGAATGCATGAAGCTAGAATAATTTTTTTTTTTTGTTTACAAGCAGATACCCTGTTCTTTCTTTGGATGTTTTGTATGTTCAGATATTCATAATACAAAATATATACAAATTAAAACCTAAATAGGGACATAGTAGTATACTTAAAGTATGATGTAAAGTTCACTTAAAGAAAACTTATGAGTATACTTGCAGTATAAAACTACTAAACTAGTAGTTTACTGAGACTATACTTCAAAGTGTACAAAGTATTTAATTAGTAAAATATCAGTATACCTATAAGTTCACTTTTAGTATAATTGCAGAACAAACTACAAACATAGAGGCAAACTAGTTGTGTACTCAAAGTTTACTACTGTTATACTTAAAGTATACTTAAAGGTATAGTTTTATATATTAGAAATTGGGCCAATTTAGTCCCAAGGAGTATTGAAACAATATAGTGGTATACAAGTATACCACTAGAACACTGATATTTGTATACTTGCTACATAAAGTATACTTAAAAATATACTTGAACTTTACTTAAGTATAATTAATAAAATAAACTTGAAGTATACTACTTTTTGGTAAGAGCATGCACAAGCCTGATGCATGGTGAAGGGAGTCAGACATTACGTTTCTATTTCCGCTAAGTCAATAAGCAGGAGCGTGCAGCAAGCTTTCCCTTCCATCTTTTCAAACTGAAATCAAATCTCTTGTTGTCATTAGGGAGACCCGAGACATATTCCCTTGCTCTCTGTCACATTATGTAGCAAGAACAAAATGTTTGAGCTCTTGTCATATTTAGCTCATGCATTCGCTCTGCTGCATATCAAATCAGAAAAAAAGTAAAAATAAATGTCAAAAATAAAAATGTGACAAAATATCCCTCCATGCGGTGCAAACGTTTATTTCCGTTGGGGATTTCAGCTTGTAAGAAAAATAACGGCACAGGGTTGAAAGACAGGGTTCTTATTTGAGGATGGTTCTACCAAAGACTGATGTATTATATTACAATAAGGAAAAAATGTTTTACTTAGCAAAATTGAGAGATGTACGGTGGATGACAGTTTGTAGTAAATAAAAAAAAAGGTTAACACAGTCTAATTTGCTTGGTTATGTGGGCCATTATACCTAAATTACCTCCCAAAGTGATTAAAATGCTGATAATAATGACATTAAACAGAACAAAATATCACTAAACTACAACAATGCAAGTCAATATTTCACACACAGTGTCCATGTTACAAATATTATGTTATCCATTACAATAATATAACAGTGTGTCAATATCAAATAGTTAAAAAATATTGCACATTATGTACTTGTATTTCACTTGCATTACTAATACTTCCTTATGTACAGTACATACAGCAGCATTTATGTAGCCTTCATTGGCCATAACCATATTTTCCGTACATATCACAACAGGGGTTATGTGATCCATGGATCAAATTCTTGTCAGATCTGGTAGGATCTCAAAAAAAATAAAAAATAAAAAATGCATATAAAACTTTTTTTTAAAAAAAGCATGACGATAAAACAGCAACTCATGAAGATTTCTGGTTTGAGGCAGAGACTCAGTAGGGGACTTGTACTATGCATGCCCTCTGTCCTGGCACACCAATGTCCTGAGGATACATTTACACTTAGAGTGCCTGATTTCATGCCTTTCTAGTCTTTGGAGATGTGCTTTGAGTTGAAATAAGACCATTTTTGTTGTTCAAAACCTGTTAAGGTCCAGATTGACAAGACGTCTGTAGTTTATAGTATAGAGTTAGCAAAGAAAAGAAAACTTCCAAGTGATAACAGTTTTGAACTGTTTTTTGGATTTGTGGATGTTATTTCCACTCCAGTTACTGCTGTCGTTTATTTATTAACCTGTTTATTTATTTATTTTGTATTACATTTATCAGTGGTGCACAGAAGCACATTTTGGATGTTCAGAGAGATAAGTAACACAGGCAAAACTGAGTAACACAAGATTGCTGTTTCTAATAAATGTTGTTCTTTTGAACTTTATATTCATATAAAGTATATATATATATATATATATATATATATATATATATATATATATATATATATATATATATATATATATATATATATCATGGTTAAACACTAATAATATAAGAAGATTCTTGAGCAGCAAATCAGCATATCAGAATGAGTTATAAATTATATTTTTAAAAATATTATTTTTATTATTTTTAAATTTTAAATTATAATAATTCACAGTAAATAGTATTACTATTTTTACTGTATTTTTTGTTTAACTAAATGCAGCCTTGGTGAGCATAAGATACTACTTTCCAAAATATTAAAATAATCTAAACAACCATAAACTTTTGAACAAAAACATCCAGTAATTATGTTTTTTAATGAACGAAACAGTAGCTGCGTTTACATGGACCCTACTAATCTAATATTAATAGAACTAGAAGCACAATCAGAATAAAAAAAGTCACATGTAACCACATCAATCGTATTGAATTGGTCAGATCCGATTCAGATTTCGATCGGATTGTAAGGAGTGGTTTATTCCTTTTGTAATCTGAGTGAGAGGACATGTAAACACTTGATCGGATTGAAAACCTGATCATTTTATTTAGCTTTCATGTAAACAATTTGTTCAGATTCCTCAATCAGAATGAATTAATTCCGTTGGAAGCAAAAAGAGTCCATGTAAATGTACCTAATGTTTTAGAACAAATCTTTTAAGTGAACAAATTGTGACTGAAAACTGACAACTGAAGGGAATTGTTAGATTTGTCTTGTCATTTGCATGGTTGCCTAAACACTGTTTCTGGAGTCTCTTAGTACATGTGTACACACACTAATTTTAATTAAAGGTTTTTTTTTTTTTTAGACTTGTTTTGGTTGTGAATGACTCAGATTAGGTTTGCTTGAAGATCCCCAAACATCATGGGTGTACACTCTGCAAACAACGCATATGGGTTAAGTATATAATTCAAATGGCACAAAGCTGGTGCTGGTTGTGACAAGTTATTTTTTTTTCTTGAGAAATTATAATCTTATATATTTTTTTCTAACAATGGGGGAGAGTTTAAATAGGTATTTGGCATTTAATTTTTAACTACGCCTGAAATTTAAAGAAAGTGTGTTTTTCAAGTGAGTTATGCTTCATTGACTCATGTATTTCCTTTTATAATAAATGTTTAATTGTAAAGTAAATTGTCCTAAAGATATTAAAGCACCCTTATATGGCAATGCATGGCTATGCCATAAATTACATAAACAGAATGTTTGAAATATTATTCTATTATGTGTCAAAAATTACAGTGTTGTTAAACATAATAAAAAAAAAAAAAAAATTAATAAATAAATTCATACCAGTAATCATATCATTCATGCAGGTATCACTAGTGCAGTACTTAGACACAATAAGGCAATTGATAAAGTCTCCACAAAAAGCTTGGGTAACACTTTATTTTAGGGTCTCTTAACTAGTTTCTTATTAGCATGCATATTACTAGAATATTAATAATTTATTAGCATTGAATAAGCACATATTAAAGGGGTCATATGATGCTGCTAAAAAGAACATTATTTTGTGCATTTGGTGTAATACAATGTGTTTATGCGGTTTAAGGTTAAAAAAAAAAACACATTATTTTCCATATAATGTACATTATAGTTTCTCCTCTATGCCCCTCCTTCTGAAACGTGTTGATTTTTACAAAGCTCATCGGTCTGAAAAGCAAGGTGTGTTCTGATTGGCCAGCTATTCAGTGCATTGTGATTGGCCAAATGCCTCAAGTGTGTAACGGAAATGTTACGCCCCTTAAAATACTATGCCGTCTCCCAGGACAGCAGCACGAGACTCAGTCCAACTGCTCATGCACATCCCATCATCGGTTCTCTTTTAGCAGTTCAGTCAAAGTACTGTTAGGAGTAACTGAATAACTCAGGATATTGGTTTACTTCATGTCAGAGGGAGTGTACGGCACGTTTATAAACCATATAACTTAAGTTATTTGTGGATTAGTGCATACTGGAGATGCGAACCGTTTCAAACGATTCAGATAGATTTGGTGAACTGGTTCGACCGGTTCACTAAGAAGATCCGGTTCACGGTCCGGACATCACTAGACAAGACAAAACAAATAAAACCAGTTACAAACGAGGCATTTAATGCTTAATTATGGCATGCCATTTCTACCATAGCTGCATGTCAAATATGTAACACTAAAGCTTAAAAACAAGCACACCGTGAATCTATTGACGTTCTGAACTGAGCCATGCAGGACCCATTGGACAGCATTCAAAGGCTGTTCTTCTTGTTGTGAGCAGGTTAAAGCAAAGAAAACATTGTTGTCAATACTTTCAGCCACTTAAAAAGAAACCCAAAATGCAACATTATTCCTTGGGAAATAACAAGTACAGTCTAGTTATCTTGATTAATTGCTGCTGTATGCAACACAATTTAAAAGTTCAATTTAAATTCTTCCCTTGTGGGTGCTGCCTAATTGTTGTAGTGAGTGCAATTGGGTGTCAATTTCTTCTTTCTGAATTAACAAAGATTGAAAAGATAATGAACAAAAATGATTCTTCAGTTTACTTTGAATCGATTGACACATAATTCACAAACATGTTTATAGCTCAAGAAAGGCCTACTGATTAAAATATAAATAAAAAATAACTTCTGTGGGTGTTTGTGACCTTTGTTCAGCACAACTTACACATCCTGACCACTATCAGTGTAAGTCTAATGATCGACAATGTGACATTTTCTATCTGTAAAATGTCTGATTTAGCTTACTGTATGACAGACAAAACGCTGTAATGGAATTCACTCCCCTTTCAAACCTTAGCAGTGAACAACATATAGAAACTCCCTGGGGAAATCAACCGCAGCATTTAATATGTTCTGCCTACGGTCTGTGAAGATGTGTGGACCTTGGCCGAACTCACACTACAAGAGATGAATTCATCATGAGCACATATCTTTACTCCCACAGGGGCAGTCAGATGGTGATCAACACTTCTTCTCATAGATATCTTGAACATGGTGAGTAATTATTATTAAATTGTGTAAACACTACAGTTTCCCTTTAAAAATAAAAATAAAAATGTGATGACTGTGATGACACCATCTGAAAAAGTTAGCAACTTAAAAACAAGGGGTTTTACTCTAGGCAAACACATTGGAATCAACAGCTATTGTGGTATAAGTTGATTACCATAAAAATGTTTGCTCCTTTTCTAAAAAAAAAAAAAAAAAAACTTACTAACCTTTTCTGTGTTCAGTTATATCCAGTTGTACAACGTTTTAAGGCAACATTAAGTTGAAACCTCCAAAACCACCATAAAATTAACAAGCTCAAATAATACACACATTCTAACAGAAATTAATGGAAGGAATACAATTATAAACTTCACATTTCTGCTTTCATGTTCCCCAAAAATCTATTTACCTCCTATGTACTGTAAATACTCAGGTATACTTAAATTTTGAGTATTGTTCTATATAACGACAAGTCCGACAAGTACAAGGGAAGTATACTTAAGAGTCACATCATAACCTTTGCCACTGGGTTGAGTCAAAAATTGGTGTGCATGTTTATATATATATAATTATTTATATAATCATAATTATGTAACATACGTTGTCAGTTGAGCCTAAATTGTATAGAACACAGAATAGAATATTCCTTTAATGAGAGCATAATCGGGCCTAGACCTGCACCATTCAAAGTCATAGGAACCATAGACACCAGCCAGTGTCAATAATTGCACTGCCAAAACCAAGGTCCTCCTCAAGCGAAGATGGATAACATAAGATTAACAACACATAATTACAGAGGGAAGATTGGACTGTCACTGTGTCGAAAGCAAAAATTAAACGCTTCCTGTTGGAGGGGTGCATGGCCGCAGATGTCTGTGTCATTGCTGCTCAGCTGCTGTGAGGAACGTTTCTATCGCTCTCATCCACTCATTCTCTCTGACTGCCTCTGTCTGTATCTTTCGAGGAGAAAATCCCCCATAAGAGTGAGCCCTCTGGAGCTCCCAGCCAGCTTTTGTCTGATGCAAGGCCTGTGTGGCACTGTGGTCGCCTAAGCAGGTGTATCTCATCCTCTAGTAACAGCGTGGCAGATTGGCCCACTTGTTGAGCACCTAGAGCATAAATCTGTCCTCCTAGGAATGGGAGCCTTCACTAGCATTGAGTTATCAAAGCCAGGGCTCAGAGAATAGTTTGGGCTGCACAGATATATGTGATAATGAAGCAGCAAAACATGCAGTGTAGTTTCATCCTGGACCTACAGTCTGACCTTTAAAACTGAAACAACTGCATTTAGGAGAGTCTTCAAATTACTTTTCCGTGAGCTAAAGGTGCTGACCCCCTATAATCATTAAATGTGCTACAGCTGACATGCTGTTCTGTCTCCTGCATGTTGGGCCAATGCTCAGAGAGGTGATGCTACAGAGGTCAGTGTGGGGGGAGGAAAAGCAGCAGCGGCTATAGAGAGATTCAATATTAAAGACATATTCATAATGAGAGACCTAGGGACAAACTGCAGTTTCTTAAAGCTCACTGCTTCATAGCCTACAAGCTATGAAGGGAGGATTTTTGTTGTTGTTGTTGTTTTTACTGTTCCATAAATGACAACTCATTTAAATCATTTATAGTACATTTGTATGCCTTTTTTTTCTACAGCGAGACTGTTCCTGCCAAACAGCTGTCTAAAAGATACATATTAAATAGTGTGGATGAAGAGAAGTTTTATCTCTGAAGTCAATGGACGTAATCGCATGGTTAACTATGATTACCTAACAGCTGCAAAGGAAATCCACTGAAGCAGAACTCATTTCTCAACAACAGATTGGTGCTTCCTGATAATTAACACTGAACAAACAGCAATATCAGACAAATTTAAATTCTGCTCGCTTTTGCTTTCATCACTCGTCAAAAGCAGAAAGAAGCAATTATGGGGATACGATGTGACTTAGACACTATCCGAAGAATCAGAGGATGATTTTAGGATACCAAGTTTAAAGAAAATGTAGCCATTACATGTAACTTTTGATTAAAGCTTTAACTTAATACTGAATAAACTATACAATAAACCCTGTCAGTTGGTACATTATATATAATTCAATATAGTAGTTAAATATTATAAAATGTTGTTATATAATATATATATATATATATATATATATATATATTTTTTTTTTTTTTTTTAAAAAAATATAATCGTGGTTCTACTCAAGTTTGTTGTTTAAATATAAAGATTTAAACAGTGTATGTCATGACGGATTTATTCAAACAGCCCTATATTAAATATTGAAGTAAAAATATAATGAATGCGTAATATAGTGCATATATTCAGCGAAATACTTCTTTCTTGAATTTACATGAGTGATTACATGAGACAAGATACAATTTGGTAAGTCGTAATGTTTCTTTCAAAATACCTTCTGATGTTCATTCATGTTCATTTCATGCAGTAATTGGTAGTAAAGAGGAAGAGCTCATCGGTTCACATGCACTCAGCGCTGCCGCTTGTACTGAGGGGGTTACATTGATCTGTCATGCTACATTAAAGGGGTCATATGCAGGGCCGCATTAAGACTATAAGGGGCCCCTGGGCTTTACCTCTTGAGGGGCCCTTCCAGGGCTCGACAATAAGGACTGCCCGATGCTAGTGTGAATGACGCTCAGGACAGTAGACGGAACGGTCACTTGCCCGATCGGGCCAGTGCTGTAGGGTGTGCGTTATATGTAGTCTATGATATCGTAATTGTTGATTTAACGATCTGATATTATCGAGTAGCCTATGCATCTCACTTTACAAAAAACAAACAAAAAAACACCCATTCTGTGCACGCATGCACTACGTGACGTAGTCTAGTAGGTTAGACTTGTGCACGTGATTTAGTCTTAATGCCTCAGAATTCAAATATGCCCCTGTATATATTTCATATAATTAATAATTAAATATCTATGTTAACCAATATTACACAAAGAGTGCCGTTTTTTCTCAAAATATTAGCATGATTACAAATGTGATGATTTTATTCAGCGTACAGTTTAATAAACAAGAACTTAATATGAAGTGACTTACATTTTAGACACCAAATCATCTGTTTCGCTGTATTTTGCCAACTAAAATGGTTCCAAAGTCCACAGAATTGTTTTGCGTCTCTGAGCAACACTTCCTGAGTGAATCAGCTGCTTGAATGAATCGGTTGAATATCAATGATTTGCTCATTAACAGTGATTCGCTGCCACCTACTGGCGGGTTTAATTTCAGGTTTAAAGTGTCTTCATTTTTTGAATAATTCCACAGTATTTAACGTTTTATATTTTCAACATTAAAAACATTTTTATGCATCTGTAACTGCTCTTGACTGATAAATTTTTAATAAAGTTTAATCTATTCTATACATTAGATTACAATGTCTGTACCTCAAAATCTCCTGTTTAAACCTACATGAAAAACTTGAAAAGCACCATTTATTTCATTTATATGTTTGTTCTGTTGTATTTATTTATGCTATTACTCGTAATTTGATTATTTTTAACTATTTTATTACTTACTGTTTATTTGTCTAACAATATTTAAAATATAAGTTAATCTAGTAGCTTGCTGTCATTAACCTATTATTAAGGTTAAATGTAACAAAGACAATGAAAACAATATCTATGCTTATCTTATAGGGCCATTTTCTTGTCTTTTACTTTTATTAATTTTTTGTTGTGGGGCCAGTGAAAATTTTGGTGGGGCAAAGTAAAAATTTGAATCATTGGCCCGACCGGGGTTGAGCCCTGCCTTCATCCATTGGAACTGCATAATTAATCGTTAAAAGTTATGGTTCCACCCCTTTTACTGTTAGTCCGTTTGAATCTATTACACGTTACCCCACCAGGTGGCAACAAGTGACTGTTAAAAATGCATTTGTCATGGAATCATTCTCAATTTAATTCAGTATTGCATGATGTCTGTTTTCTGCACACGCGCTTAGGGTGTGTCAGTCAACACGAGTACAGAGATCTTTTTCATGACTTATTATTGCGATTAAAAAGTAGTTTTAACATCAAGCACGTCCTACACGATTTTCTCATTCATGCATTTTTTTTTTTTTTGTAAAAAACGAAATGTGCCCAAATATCTTGCTTTAAAGAAGTGATACGAACATCAAGCGCAATTAAGTGTTTGCTTCTGAAGGCATACGCAACTTTAATAGTAACAAGAGTGCTTTATTTAAATCATTATGTTAGTTTGATAAGGCCTACTTAATTACATGTATGCAGAATCTTCATCTTTCTCTAGGCCTGCGTTAAAATATGATGTTAGTTTCGGAATTTTTTTTAACAAACTGTTCTGACGTTCTACTTTATCTTGTGCTGTTTTTCTTTTTTGCGAACCACTTTCATATTTACGAGACATTGCTGTCACATTAGATTAGCTATTAGATTAGTTATTGTCATCATTAGAATAGGCAGCAATTATCTTATAAAGAATTCAATTATGTCACGTGAGTTCGATACAGGCCAATAACTGAATGCTTTCAGACAATGATGAATTTTATTGGATTTCAGACAATTAAATAATGCCCACTGTGACTGATGATTGCAGGGTTCATTGAGTGAGAGGGTTTGACTGACACTTCTCGAGCAGGACTTGCAACGCCCGCACGTGCATTCAAAGCAAAGCGATAAAGCGTAATTTTAAAGGGACAGCCAACGAATTATAAAATCCGATTACAATATTTTCCGGCATCATCGGGGCCCTCCCCCAGCTCGGGGCCCTGGGCTTAAGCCCAGGTAAGCCCGTGCATTAATGCGGCCCAGGTCATATGATGCGATTTCAAATTTTCCTTTCTCTTTGGAGTGTTACAAGCTCTTGGTGAATAAAGAAGATCTGTAAAGTTGCAAAGACTAAAGTCTCAAATACAAAGAGATATTCTTTATAAAAGTTGAGACTCGTCCACGCCCCCCTGAAACGGCTCATTCAAACACCCCCCCACATATACGTCAATATGTGGGAAGATTTGCATAACGCCGCCCAGATGTTCACGCAAAGAAAGAAGGTGTACCTTTTATTCTCGATGTAGTATTGTTGTTTCTGCCACTGCCATGTCGTATGGATGCTGTTTGTTTCGGTGTGAAAGCAAAACTACTTTGTTTGGCCTTCCAAAAGAGGACGATATCCGCTTCGTCATGCCTGGGGCTGATCTGTGCTGGTCGCTGAGGAAATATATCAACTTTGAATCGGCTTTCACCGTGGACGAGGCGGCGTCCAGCCCAGGGTCGTCCCATATGGATGCTGCAAGCCCAAGGTATGCTCCTTCATAGAATCCGCCTCAAGCCCCCCGCCTTTGCTCACTCAAGCCAGCCATGGTTCACTCTAGACCACGGCTCACTCTAGGCCTCCGGCCTCTGCTTACTCAAGGCTGCGGTGTGTGATGCTGTTTCGTTGAGAAAGCGAAACTACTTTGTTTTTGCCTTCCAAAAGAAGACACAACTAGAAATCATGTTTATATCACGTTTATAATTGGTTTTATGTTTATGTCCCGTAGCTCCGGCTGGACAAGGCATCACAATATGTTAAGAGGCGTAACATTTCCGTCACACGCTTGAGGCATTTGGCCAGTCACAACGCGCTGGATAGCTGGCCAATCACAGCACACCTTGCTTTTCAGAGTGATGAGCTTAGTAAAAATCTACGTGATTCAGAAGGTGGGGCATAGAGGAGAAACAATAATGGACAGTATATGAAAAATAATGTGGTTTTTTTTTTCTTACCTTAAACCGCATAAACACATTTCATTACACCAAATACACAAAATAATGTTCTTTTTAGCAGCATCATATGACCCCTTTAAAAAGAGCTCTGTTGTTTGAGATTTAATTTACTAAACTTTAAATCTGAGTCTTTGTTTCATTTCGAAAGTAATAAAGTACAAAGCTTAATGTGATTATTTAATCCAAAGAATCAATCTAGCAGAGACCAATCCTAGGTATTAAAGAATTTATATTGGTTAATCAAAAGGAGAATCCATTATAATTGAGACATCAATATTTTCAACCCCGCCTATTATTCATTCAATGTATGCCAACAGAACTGCATATTACCCCATTATGTCCTATTATCTGTGAACTTTATTAATATATATATATATATATATATATATATATATATATATATATATATATATATTATATATATATATATATATATATATATATATATACTTCAGCTATGTAAATTTGGAAGTCATGGCACATCAGTGGCACTTATCATTCCTTCACTTAGAGAGAGATAGAGTGAAGACTAGAATGTGTTAGAGTGACCTCTTTGATAAATTTCCTCCATTTTCACTCTGTATGAGTGAAACCTGATGGGGAAGTGCTTAATCATTGAGAAAGGCTCTCACCATTCTGCCTTCAGCATTTCTCAGCTTAACATGTTGTGGGAATCGTGCTATTAATGTTTTCGTGCTATTAATGTTTGTTTTGGGAAAATGGTTTCATATATCATCATTTTGATGTGGGATTTCAGTGCTGACATCTGATTTAAGGAAGTTTTATTACGAACATTATCCACAGACAAGGTAATGTGTGAAAAAAGGCTGCTCTTAAGGCTTCTTGTGTTAATTGGCCATTATTGTTCATAATCACACAGTTCACTCAATTCTGTTAAGTACTTTATGCTGATTTTCTATTAGAAAATAATACTCTCACAGTCCTCTCAGCCATGCAGTGACGGTGGATCACTTTTATTTGAAGTGGGCAGGATGTTATAGGATGGAATATAAAACAGTCATATATCAGGTTTACTGACAATCTGTGATATTAAATAATATTACAAATGAGCAAACAAAATAAGAAAAAGTTTATAAAAAGAAAAATATTAAGGATGTCAGTTGAATAATTAATAAAGAATAATAATGACAAATAATTAATAAATTTTTATTAAACGCAAATTAACTTTGGCTATGAAAATACCCCCAAAAGATAATTTGAAGCCATTATTGTGTTAAATGAAAAAAAAAAAAAAAAAAAAAAAAAAAAATATATATATATATATATATATATATATATATATATATATATATATATATATATATATATATATATATATATATATATATATACACTCACCTAAGGATTATTAGGAACACCATACTAATACCGTGTTTGACCCCCTTTCGCCTTCAGAACTGCCTTAATTCTATGTGGCCCTGATTCAACAAGGTGCTGAAAGCATTCTTTAGAAATGTTGGCCCATATTGATAGGATAGCATCTTGCAGTTGATGGAGATTTGTGCGATGCACATCCAGGGCACGAAGCTCCCATTCCACCACATCCCAAAGATGCTCTATTGGGTTGAGATCTGGTGACTGTGGGGGCCATTTTAGTACAGTGAACTCATTGTGATGTTCAAGAAACCAGTTTGAAATGATTCGAGCTCTGTGACATGGTGCATTATCCTGCTGGAAGTAGCCATCAGAGGATGGGTACATGGTGGTCATAAGGGGATGGACATGGTCAGAAACAATGCTCAGGTAGGCCGTGGCATTTAAACGATGCCCAATTGGCACTAAGGGGCTTAAAGTGTGCCAAGAAAACATCCCCCACACCATTACACCACCACCACCAGCCTGCACAGTGGTAACAAGGCATGATGGATACATGTTCTCATTCTGTTTACGCCAAATTCTGACTCTACCATCCGAATGTCTCAACAGAAATCGAGACTCATCAGACCAGGCAACATTTTTCCAGTCTTCAACTGTTCAATTTTGGTGAGCTCGTGCAAATTGTAGCCTCTTTTTCCTATTTGTAGTGGACATGAGTGGTACCCAGTGGGGTCTTCTGCTGTTTTAGTTGTGCATGTTGTGGCTTCACAAATGCTTTGCTGCATACCTCGGTTGTAACGAGTGGTTATTTCAGTCCAAGTTGCTCTTCTATCAGCTTGAATCAGTCGGCCTCAGTCTCCTCTGACCTCTAGCATCAACAAGGCATTTTCGCCCAAAGGACTGCCGCATACTGGATGTTTTTCCCTTTTCAAGCCATTCCTTGTAAACCCTAGAAATGGTTGTGCATGAAAATCCCAGTAACTGAGCAGATTGTGAAATACTCAGACCGGCCCGTCTGGCACCAACAACCATGCCACGCTCAAAATTGCTTAAATCACCTTTCTTTCCGGAGATTGTCTTGACCAGGACCACACCCCTAAATACATTGAAGCAACTGCCATGTGATTGGTTGATTAGATAATTGCATTAATGAGAAATTGAACAGGTGTTCCTAATAATCCTTTAGGTGAGTGTATATATATAGTAGACATTACAAGAAGTAGCTTTAGAAAGAATATTGAGAAATATAAAAATACTTTCTCTTCTGGTTACCAACATTCTTCATTATGTTCTTGTATGTTCCTTAAAAGAAAATAAGTGATACCGGTTTGAAATGACATTAGGGTGAGCAAATGATGACAGAATTATTATTTTTGGGTGAACTATAACTATAATGGTTGGTTGACTGATTGATTGATTGATTGATTGATTGATTGATTGATTGATTGATTGGTTAATTTATTGAGTGATTGATTGATTGATTGATTGATTGATTGATTGATTGATTGATTGATTGATTGATTGATTGATTGATTGATTGATCGATCGATCGATTGGTGGCTGTAAATGTATTCATGATTAAGTAATCGAGCCATTCATTCATTTGATTCCTTCAAACTGCTGATTCATTCAGGAATGAGTTAAACAGCTCTCTTAATGAATGCGCCATTAAATCATTGGTTCACCCAATTCGTTCAAAACGCAGACTCGTTCAGAAGCAAATCACCACCATGTGTCACTCGGAGATGCACAACAGTTCTGCTGTGGCTTTATAGGTAATATTTTCCTTGGCAAAATTGAGCAAAAACAGATATATAAAATATATATAAAATATAACTCAGTTTGCACTGGGTACAAAACCAGCACTCGTGTGATATCGTATGATATAAATATGAGACAAAAAAATAAGTAAATAAATAAAGGGGCTTTTTTTTGCACCAATATCTTACATTTTAAGAGCATATAATTGCATGACTACATCATGCTGTGAGTTGTTGCCCTGGATCATATTTGTCAACAGTTACTGAAATGTAAGATGATGTACAGGTCTGGTGAGGGCCAGTGCATTAACTGTGTTAAAATATTTTGATCATGTTATTTTTCCATAACTAATTAATTAAATTAACATGCTAAAATGACAGCCCTAAAAATATCCAACAATGTTACTCATCAGGTCTGAACTTGTCTAATAGTAGCCTTCACAAGCTGTTTCAATGTAGTGTAGGTATATGTTAGGGTGCATACATGTGCAGAAATCACCAGAACTTCTAGTCAGGAGTTTCGTTGCTCATTACCCCCAGGCCTGCAATACTGCATGTTTCTCCAGCACCAAGTCCCCAGGTTGCAACAGTGTTATCTCTTTATTGCCTCCATCTCTCTTTGCTAAAATGCCCCGTCGGTGTTGATTAAGGTACATCAAAAAACTGCTTATGTGTTTAAATTATCTGCACCTTGTGCTTGGGGACAAACATTCACAGTGGAGCCAAGGGAATGTATTATTCCTGAGTTAGAAATTCTTTGAGGATCTCAGCTTTGCATCTTATTTGGTTGCTAAGCCTGAAGTCAAGCCCCAGGGTTTTGGGTTCATAATTGGGCTGATTAATGCCTGATGTCTAATGGTGATAAAGTTTAAGGTGAAAGGGAAAAAAGGCTCTCAGTGTGTTGCTCAGCAGTTTATACTCAAGAGCTGCAAACAGATTAGGTGATTGCTCATGTGTCAGGCACATGAGCAAAGAATAATTGTCTCTCTAAGTAGGCTGGTGCTTCAATGAGACATTCTGACATAAATGTTGTGTATTTGCATGTTAGCCTAAGAATTGTGACCTGAGGACACCATTGAGTGCTGTGTGTATAGAGAAGTGCACAATAGATTACCTATGACCAATAAGCCAATTAGACAGTGACAAGCTCAATTCAAATATCACCTCTATGGTATGCTTATTGTCAATCTTTACGGTTATTGCTTGTCATATTGCATGATAAGACCCCAATTAGATCTTAGTTGAAGAACTGAAAGGTACCACAAAACAAAAGGAGGCTATTGTGCTAGTATTTTGCTTTGAAAATAATATTGAGTCATGGATCGCCCATTCTTCAGAGCTAATACACAATGATTTTATTTTGATTTTGTCACAAACCTCAGAAGGCAAGATGAAACTTTAAACCAAGTTTAATTTTATTTACACAAACACAAGCACAAACTGCAATGCAAGGCCTAAAAAAAAAAAAACTTTAGCAAAGTAACATCTAACACCTAAAAACAGATAAAGCAAGCAAGAGAGTTTAAATACACAGGAGAACCAAAACTAATTCAACATGAACCAATCACAAGGCAAGAATAATAAACAGGACAAATAAGTTAACAAGCTCAACATAAAGTAATCACAAGTCAAATTCAATGAACATGAACAAGACTAGTGAACATGAAGCAATTACAAGACACTGCTGGAAACTCCAGAGGTGTGCTTCTTAATTGGAAGGATGCATCCAGTAGTTTTTTTTTTTATTTTTTTTATGGCAGGTCAGATTTTAATCTCGGCACCAAGCACCATTGAAGGCCATCACAGTTTGAAAGATCCTTGGAAGGAAGCCTTTGTTTCACGTCCTTCATTTAGCATGTTTTGAAGGATGAATCAGGTGTATCCTTTGCGTCATCAAGTCACCCACAATCCAAAACATCCCAATTCACAAAAATAATTTTCTGGAAGAATTAGTGGGAAATTAATCAGCACTTGTCCTGTTTCATTATGTAAAACAAGTTTCGTAGACAGAAGTATAATGTTTTCTTTTGTTATGTTTTAAATCACATAATGCTGAACTGCCTTTAATGTAAACCACTGGGAAACCACAGATGGCTCTCATTCACTGTAGAAAGTCAGTTACTATAAATATTTTTAATATGAAGTCTTTATCCAACGTTAATTTTAATAGTACTTTTGTGCTGTTACCATGAGGAGCAGAGTCATATGAACTTACTATACCATCTCATTGTAGCGTTCATTACTGAGGAGGATTCAACCCCTGAAGCCTTAAAAGGACTGGTATAAGAAGGATGCCAGGACAAGGAAGAGTAAACTTAAAACAAATAAAAACAAGACCATTACAACAAAAATATCAAAATAAAACACATTGAACTAAAAACCTCCACAAAATGGCATGAAAACATATGCTCTACACTCTTGTACATATGTAATGCACCAAAAGTAGGCTTGCCATCCGCCAATAAATCTTAGAAGCAGCAGAAGAACATGAAAACATAGAAACAGCTTACATACTTTAACTTTTACAGTTCCATAGTGTTGAAATCATTTTATTATTGGTTGTCATTATTGGTTGGCCACGTTTACATGGACACGTTTTGTTTCAATCAAAATGAAATCATTCTGATTGATGAATCTGAACATAGCATTTACATAAACGCTAAATAAAGTGATTTTTGAAAATAAGCATACATTGATACAGGACCTTGAAAGTGCTTGAATTTATTTTGTGCAAGAAGTTTTCTGGAAAAAAAAAATCTATATTATTCCCTCTGGTCCGCTAATGTGTTATTTTGCCAACAATATAAGTGGCCTATGCATACAAGCTTGCTTGATTTACATTAGTTTACGCAGTACGTTAAGTGTTTTGCGAGTGAGGTACTTTGTATTGTACGTTGCCATGACGTTAGATTGACTGTATTTCCTCTTTTTCCCGGACAGGTCCTCTTTTTGGACCTTGTATCTGGCCGGGATTTTTGAATCACCCAAAATGTCAGGAATTTGGCTTTTGCTTTCTACAGTTGCCAGTACGTTTTCCTATTAGAGTGTTGCGAGGAAATGTTTTCTTAATACAGCTCCCAGTGAATTTCTGACCATTATTGCGTGTTCCCGTGATTTTTGTGTCCAATCCCGCCCACTCCCTGCAAACATTCTAATATTGCATAATTTTCACGCATCAGAGAGCCGCTATCAGTACACAGTATTTAAATCTCTTTTGAATCAGAGATCTCTCTCTCCTCAACCCATGATCAGTCAAATCTGACTCCCGCAGCGCGTGTTGAATGCAGGGTTGCCAAGTCCGCATTTTTTTTTTTTTTTTTTTTCCTATGGCTACTTTTAAACTGTTAATGGGTTAATTTTCCCCATGGGTTGAAGGTTTGAAATGTTGATTAATTATATTTAACTAAAATGCTTTTATTGAAACATTTTGCATTCTGCCTATGATAAAACTGTGCTAGATGTTAAGTTTTGTGAAGGAGGGCCACTGGTAGGAAGCTTTTTAGCTGTGGTTATGATCAATATGCATAACAGTGACTGTAAAATATGTATTTTAGGTATGGAAATGACATATTTTCAGTTTTGATATTTGGGATATGGTCATTGCACTACTTTGGGCATTACTTTAACCACCAACCACACCCCAGCCCCCCGCCCCGCCCGCACCCACTGAACCTCTTTTTGGAAAACTAAAATATTGTCACACATGATGTTTATGAGCGCACAAAACTACTAGGTTGGTACCTCTATGTTTCACAGACAAACCCGGTAATTAATGTTGAATTGCTTTGCTTGTTAAGATAATGTAAACCCATGAGGCAAGAAAAACTTAAAAGCATATTCATATATCTTAAAACTTCTGGTTACATGAGCCTAAGCTCTTTTGAATAAAATTCATGCAAAAGTTTATATCAGATCATTTTAGAATACAGTATAGGATGTACCGAATATTCTTCAGTTTTATGCAAAACAGAAATACAACAAATAGAATATCAGATATCTGTCATATGGCCAAAAATAAAAGCAAAAAAAATAAAATAAAAAATGTAATAAATTATTGCATGTATCTTACAAGATAACGCAATGTAACCTCGCTCTCACTTGAAATGTGTCCCCACATTAAGTCCTTGAATTTGAGGGTATTGGACCTGGAAAGTCCTTGAAAGGTCTTTGAATTTGAAGTTGATCAAGGTGTGGGAACCCTAGTGAAAAAAAAGTATGCTTTATTGTATTTGTAATATATTCCCTGTTTTAATAGTACATTGCAAATATACTAGTAAAAAATGTACTATTTTTAAATATACAAAAAGTATATTAGCAGCATACTTTTGACTATTTTCACAATACAATTTTTAACACACTTTAAAATAATTGTAATTTAGTATATTTTCTAAAAAATATATTTTACAAAAATATACTTGAAGTGAAAGTTCTGTTTATTTTTTATAAGTATATTTATTTGCACTTTTCTTAAATATATTTTATGAATATTTTTTAACTATGTGTTGAAAATTATCATTGCAACAATGCATTGAAAGTATACTTTCAAAGTACATTATTAAATAACCTGAAGTTGTAGTATACTTTGTTAAATTATGGAATTTTTTAAGTGTATTTCTTCATGCTTGCAATTCACTTAATTGCTACTTTCAGAAAGTAATAAAACATATGATAAATGCTTTGAAAGGCCATTTAAAACATTTTTTAATAAAGTGTATATATGCTCTGCACAAAAGGCTAATTGTGATTTAAGTATTTTTAATAAATTTATACACAGAGAGGTCCAACGTATAAACATCAATCCAATTTTATACCAACAGCACACCATATGAACACAAGAAAATGTGTTCTACTGGACAGGAAGTTCAGCTACTGGATTGTGATGTCACAAGTACAGCCACATAAACACTGTCTATATTGCATGGCCAAAAAATTAATTTCACTCACACTGCTTTAATACATTATATTATAATCAGTTATCAAAAACTTGTAACATATCACTGTTAATTTTAGGCAGAAATAAAGCTTAAAAACAACAATTGGCATTGACATCAGTAAAGCTGCAGAAGTAGTTCCCCAGGAGTCAGTTAGTCTCTTTCAATGTTGTTTGGAAGTGGGATGACATACAGTTTGTCCTTAGACCTAACCAGTACACATTTACGTTTGAGTGATTGCGGAGGGACAGCAAACACATTATTGGTGTGAGACACTTCATATATAAATGTTGAGGATATATTTAGCTGAGCATCTCTACACAACGTTCCTCCACTCTTGGCAAGCTCTTTAACTAAAACACAGAATCTGTTGTTGGTGGATGCAGTAGATGCCCCGTCCTCACACGTAAAATCCCCCAGTGTCAGAATTTCACAGAATGTTCCGTCATTTAACTGGACAACAGAATTGTTTCTCTTTTTAAGAGTTGTGCTCTTGCAGGAATGATAAAGAACTCCGCTACAAGTGAAACGGTCATAAAATAAACCGGAATTAACGGTGTCACCAGTAAATTCTTCAATAGCCATCCTCTGCAGCACAGATGTGGTACCTTTCTTCGGGCAACCAAAACCTCTGACATTATCTTGAAACTTCTTTGACTTCTGTCTTAAAGCAGATCTATTTTGGAGTTTGTCAAAAAAAATTTGTATGTTTTCATTAGCATTTGCCATTGTAGTCCCTGCTTTTGCTGAGAGAGCCCTCCACCTAAGGAATCTCTTAACTACTTGATCTAGCACATGCGTTGTTCCGTTGAAAAACTTCAGCAATGTTCCATTAAAAGATTCGAATGGGAATGTGGATGTTGCCCACAGCGGGCCCCAGTTTCGCACACTTGTTGCTAAGTGCATTAATAAATGCACATTGAAAGAAACATTTTTAGCACCATAAAGTTTCTCAAAGTTACGCACAAACTTTCGAAGAGCTCGTTCTGCCATATCCACATGGTTTGCTTTGATGGCATCATGAAGAAGAGTGTGCATTGAAAAAACTAATAAAAAAAGATGATTCCAGTATTTCTTTTTCAAAATACCACTCAAAACAGGCAAAGCATAAAACAACAAAAAAGACCTCCATTCAGATGCTTTCCAGAATTTTCGGTCTTTCACTGATCTTGGGGCCCTTGTGACTTCCAAAGGTGGGTTAATGGCCTTGAGCCCCTGGTCTATGTCATTGGTCTTTGAGCCCAAGTACCAATCTTCCTTATGGTGTTTACTGTCCAGCCACAGAGAAGTTATCTGTTTAGTTACACCAAGGCAGACACTGTGCTGGTACTCTGGAACGAAGCCTGTGATCATGTTAAAGCTTTCAAGTTCCATCAAAGGTGATGGTCCTTTTACACCCATTACTGGTTGAGCAGGTGTTGCCAGCATAGCATGCCGGAAATGATCTGTCTCTGTCCTCAAAGGTGGTTCAGGTGTTTCCCAAATATATGGGCCACCACCGTAGTGGAGGCAAAAGTCACACCCATATTTTCCATTGAACTGCTTCGTGTTTCTCAGGAGGGGCCGGGCAATTGAATCAGAAGAGCAGAGGAGTGAATGAACCTTGCTTGTATGCTCTACGTTTTCAGAGTCCCTCCATTTGATTCCAATCTGTTGTAGTTCCTTGAGCTGTGACACAAAAGCAGTTAAAAATGTGATCATATTTGGCTTGCTGTTACCAACCCATAAGCATGGTACGCATATGTTCCTTTCACGATCACTTGGTGACAGCTCAATAATTTGACACTGGATTGGCCATATCTGAACATTATTACTTTTAAAAACAGGAATTCCATCACAATTCCACAAGATTGATATGTCATCAGGCCCCATTTGTCCACTCTGCTTGATCTTTTGATATTCTTCCCCACACTGAATATCGGAAACAATGCCTGGAATTGATTCCTTTTTATTCAAACAAATCTCTGGTTTTTCCAAAATGTCTGTTATTTGGGCTGATAGACTAAGTACTAGAAAGTAAGATCCAGCCCTTAGGTTTTTCTCTGCGTCAAATTAAGCTTTACAAGAAGAACAGTTTTGTGGTGCTGTCTCAGTAGCTCCCAAGTAGCTTTCACAGTTGATACAATAAAAATGTGGCACATACTGGCCAAATTGTCCATATGCTTTATGGAAAAGATATGAAGTTGCTGGCACCAAGCCAGGGAAATGTTCATTGAACATAGTAAGGAGATCCTGAAGAGCTACTTCTGTCAAATTGTGGCGCAGTACATACGACATGAGTAAGAGCAGACTCTGTCCCTTTGTGAGAGGAGCACCAGGGTATACAGGATCATCTTCATGTTGTTTCTGTGAAAAAAGACAAGTCTGATCAAATTAACTACAACAAGAAAATATAAAACACAAGCAGAAATATCACTAACAGTGTTGAACATTTAAGACAGGTGGCTTACACAGTCAACATAAATTAACACCATGTGTACAGATATCAACGCACCTTCCTTTGGTTTGAATTATCATTTCCTTGGCTCCTCTCTTTTCCTGATCTCTGTCCTTGTCTACTTCCATCCTTTTCCTCTGTCTCCTCTTGTTCACTTCCATCTTCTTCACTTTCACCATCTATTTCTCTGTCCTCTTGCTCATTTCCCTCTTCTTCCTCATTTCCACTTCCATCACCTTCTGTGTTTACCTCTTGTCCATCTCCATCATCTTCCTCACCTTCCTCATTTCCACTTCCATCATCTTCCTCTCTGTGCTCATGTCCATCTCCATCATCTTCCTCTCTGTCCTCTTGTCCATATCCATCATCTTCCTCACCTTCCTCATTTCCATTTCCATTATCTTCCTCTCGGTCCTCTTGTCCATTTTCAAAATCTTTCTCTCTTTCCTCAATTGTATTTACATAATCTATCTGTCTATCCTCTTGTTCTCTTTCTTTTGTGCTTTCAAGTTCGTTCTTCTCTTCAGTAGGATTTGAGAGAGGAATCTGAAACAAATGTACACAAAAGGTAAGTGCAACTTCACAAAACAAATGCAAAACAAAACAGCAGTATTTCAATACAGACTGAATGTAATTAAATCAAAATATCAATAAATAAACAGCCCACTGACAGTCTGGGGCACTGAAGTTATGTGAGGCCCATCCAAACACAAACGTCTGGTTGAACATTTCATTTATCGCAATTTTTTTAAATTATACATATCATTGTTTTTCACAATTACGTACCTTTTTGTAAACTTTTCTTCTGTAATTAGTTGTTTGGGAAATTGGAGATGTATGAAGAAATCTCTTGTATAACAATTTCTTCTGTTTCTGTGGATACAGTACAAACAAAATTAAATAACTTAAAGTAACTGCTATCTAATAGTCATGTTTACCAAACAGTTTGGGAGGACACAATAAGTGAATAGGGAAAGTAATTATAAATCAATATTCATATGAAATATTACATATTATTATAAAAAACGTTGTAAATTATTACTCCCATTATTAAACTTCATTTTTCATTACTGTTGCCCCAAGAACACATTAATATGCAAATTAGATACAGTTTATAGATACATTGTATTGAATGGGTCTGCCCATTTATAGCCATTTTGCGCACATATTGCATAAATTATAATAGTATATCAGTTCATTCCATTATATCTTTCACAACATGGATAATAATTATTGTTATACAAGATTTTCTTAGAAAAAAAATCTTATATAAATAAAAAATAATTAAGAGTGATAATACTGCAAAAGAAAAAAGTTTTTTGTTTACCTTTTTCTGTTGAAGTTTTCTGTATTTTGAGGATCTTGGTGTATCTGGTTGAGTCCCATCGGAATTCAGAATTGTCTTATACTGTCGTTTTGATGCCATGATGATGTCAGCGTATTCTCTACTGGATTCAAAAACTTTGATTTTGAGAAAATCGGCGCCACGGTATTTGACCAATCAAGTGTCTTAGTGTTGCTTTCAGCCAATCAGAGCAGCAGATAGTACTCACTTCGATTGATGCTCCCGCGCTACGCGACGTTTTGCAGCAGGAGGAGACGTTACTAAGACACGATGCCGTTCCAGTTTGCAATTTATTACTTATATGATAAGTCATTAAAAGTGGAGAGTACATCGATCCTTGTAGCTAATATAGACCAGCATAGTCAAGTTACGTCAAAACCAGACCTTGATGGAGACGACAATTGGCTAGAAATAAAGTGGCCTTCACGTAAAGAACCAGAGAAGACGGTGCCTGCAAAAGTCCTGCTGTTTGGAGGTCTGTTTTTTTATTTTTATTTTTTTCTTAAGTTACACTTTCAAGTGCTTTATTGCGCTATTGTGCAGCTTTTTTGATGGCAGGTGTACGTTAGGCTAAAGTGTTTTTGCGCTTGTTATATCAGATTCGTTCAAAGACCTCGTCATGAAGAAAAACTTACTACTTTTGGGAAAGGACATATGGAAAAAGGATGAAAGCAGGGGTGTTCGTGTCAAAAAGAAAATATTGGACACCAGCAACGAGGTGGAGGCTAAAAAAGCCAGGCTGGTGAGTGGATATGGATAAGTCTTTATGTACAGTAATATCGACAGTTTTATGTCATAGTGATAGTAATTTATTAATTTTCCAGAAGATATGCTAAATGTAAAATTGATTCCATGCATGTAATAGTAAATATGAGTCCCTAATTACACTCTGTACCTCAGGTAGTTCACAACTGTGCTCATTTTGAAAATAAAAAACAAAACACAGATGCATTATCATGCTCATTTTTAAAATCCTGTGTTGAGGATTACTTCGTTTTTTTCTATTTGTACTCAAATTTGGGTATTGTACGCATTATGGAACAATAAACACTATATATGTTTCATTCATAGTCGAAGCTATAGAGACCTCTCTCATGCAGAAAGTCCACAAGTAAGACTTATACAAGTAAAAAAAAATTTTTTTTTAAAAGTATTTTTTCATTGGAAGACAATTTCATAAAAAGCCAAAGAATATGAAGTTAGGAGTTTCATAAAAGACATGCAGCATTTTAATTCACACTGTTCTAATCACATAAAGCTTATAAATAAAGTGTTATTCTGCCATCTCCAGCAAAGCAGTAATCTCAGATATTACAGTAAATGATCAAATACATCTTTTGCCAGACAAAGGTTCATTGTGACTGCTGCCAAAATATTTTCTAATCAGAAAAACAATCTGCATCAAATTTTAGTATATCAGCATGAATGTGACATTGTGAATATTTTAACATTTTTTTTTATTTATTACCCCCTAAATTTCTTTCAGCCAAAGCAAACCAAAATCAAAGAGGCAGCGAGAGACAAGATGTTACAAAAACTGAAGAATTCCCTTTCTCAGAGCAGGGCCGTAGACACACAAGATCAAAACACCAGCTCTGAGGATGAAGTTCCACAATGTCTTCATAATGTATGCATACTGTCTTATTGAGTTTTTGGCTACATTTTTATAGTTTGAATGTTTTATAAACAGGACCGCACTAAAAAAAATTCAATCAGAATAAATAAAGCATTTATATAGCATGGCAGTTTAATATGAACTAATTTACACCCACAGTGCTTTACAATCATATCAAGAGTCTCTCCCCAACCACCACTTGTGAACCTAGCATCCTTTTTTTTTTTTTTTTTTTTTATTTACATTGTCCAGGTAAAGCTAGTAAACACTAAGAAGGCTGCCAGACCCCTGGCATTCACTTCCGATCATCATATCAGTTCTGAAGATGCTACAAACATAGCGAGCCCACTCCGTCCAGATCATCACACCAGTTCTGATGATGCTACAACCATAGGGAGTCCTGAAATGGTGAGTCATATTTTTTGTTTTATTTTTTTGATCTATGTACTGTGCTGTACACAAATTGTTTCTCTCTTGATTTTCACACAACTCTTATAATATATATATATTTTTTTTTCAGGCCAATGACTCAGATGAAGACTTTGGTCTAACCTCAACCCAGAGAAAGGCAAGCTGATTTTCTCCAAAGGTTTTTTATACATCTTCTGTCACCTGATGGTGTTTATGCTCCCTTGGTTTAGGTAGTCAGGGACAATTTACATTTAGCATTATTGTTGATTTGACTGCTCTAACACTATTGGATGAGAAATACTTGAAAATAATTGTGCTGAATAATGGCACTACTGTTTTATTATAACTGAAGTGAAAATTTTTCTTAATGAATTAATTTTACACAGTTACTGCTTTTTTGTGTTTTTAAGCCTTGCCAATTTAAACAGTCAAGTGCAAGAAGATGTAAAAGAGAACTCAATTACGTAGTTGCATTGTGTGAGATGTTTTATTTGCGCACATATCTGAGGCATGTACATAAAGCCAGGTGTCAGCAAGCCCACAACTCCCAAATTGAGTTCGCTTTCAGGCATTTACTTGTTCTTGAATGGACAAATACACACACATTTATGCTAAAATGCTTGTCTTGGTGACTAGTACACACAATCAATTATGTCTTAAGTAAACAATGAGGCTATGTATTGGCAACAAAGTCACGATACACGATGACACAGGGGTGACACATATTTGCTGAAAACATATCTGTCATATGAAAATTTTAAATGGCAGTAAAATTTGACAATTCGTTTCCTAAGAACACCTCTGCACCCCAAATACTGTATGTTGTCTTTTTTCTTTTATTTATTTTTTTAAAGATTTATTTATGGACATTTTATGCCTTTAATTGGACACGACGGTTTAAAATAGACAGGCAAGCTTTGGGTGAAGAGAGAGGAGAGCGGGATCGGCAAAGAACGATGATCTGGGATGAGTGCAGTGGCTCTGTATGTCGGCGCAGTAACCGTGAGGCTATTGGTTCCGACAACTATGTTTTTATTATTATTATTCTATGTCCCATACACATACGTTTGTAAATGTAAAAATAATAATAGCCTAATTGAAACTATAAAATGCAGACTGCAGCAAATGATTGTCTGTCACTTTAAGACTGAATGCATGGATTCTGTTCACAGCTTAATGTGCTCTTTTTATTTTTTGTACATTACTTGAATGATTGTTGACTGTATCATGACTTTTAGTGATCAGCGAAGAAAGACCATTTTAAAGCAAAGAAACAGAATGCAGCACTGTAATTCTTTAATTTCATTTGCAATTTTTCATGATTGCTTGAAGGAAAATTCAAAAGTAATTCAATTACTTGCACAACCCTATCTTTTATGTCATTGTATTTAATTTTAGAAACCTTGCACTTCTTAAAGTTCACCAAAAATTAAAACTTCTGTCGCTAGTTCCTTACCCTCATGTAAACATGCTGCGTAACTAATGTGTGTTTTGCTGCATGTTTGACTTTCCGGAATATGCTTTTTATGTTCACAAAAAAAAAAAAAAAAATCAAAGATCTTTATTTCTGTTCCAAACATGAACAAAGGTCTTAGGGGTTTGGGACGATATGAGGTTGAGTAATTAATGACACACGTTTCTATTCATTTTTTATTTATGTCATTACATTGATTTTGGGTGGGACCAGTGAATTTTTGGCAAGCCAAGTAAGAATTTGAAACATTGGCCCAAGCAGGGCAGTAGCAAAAGTCCTTAGCATTAAGGCCTACAGCAGTTTTACAGTGGAATTTAAATTTGAGCATCATTAATTATTTTTCTGTTTCTTTCCTGCCTTTTTGTATTGTAACAAACATGTCAACGTGATATGTGACTTTAATGAAAAGTTTTATGTGCTTTTATTTTTATTTTTTTTGGCTGTTTGCAGATAAAAGACTCACTGGGCCAAAAATGCTGTCTCAAATGGATGAAGAAATCATGACATCCCTTCGTGGTAGGTATTCAGGTTGGCATTGGAGGGATTGACATTACAGTGCAAAGTCCCACAATACGCATGACTGCCCTGCACTGAACATTAGTACCAATATTTCTGTAATGCTGGCCAGCTTTTACATTTCATCCATCTGTCAAGTGCCACAGATGCACAAAACAAAGGTTCTTATTGTCAAACAACACTAACTTACCCTTTTCCCCTTTACTGTCACATAGAGCTCCCAGAAATGATTAAATTAATGAAGGAGTGTGTGCAGTGTGTCCGGTCATTGATTCCCTCACCTGGTGGGACCCCCTCATCAGGAATGTCTGCCTCTAGTACTGTTCCCAGTGAAATTGAAATGGTATGTTACAATTAAGGGCTGAGACCCATAGTTAATTCATAGATGTTTAGAATGCAGAATCTCTACCTTGTAACTTTATTGGTAAAATGGATCAATATTAAAGTGATCCATCTGTCAGAACAGCAAGCAAGTAATGAATTGAGTCCCTTTCACATTTAATTGCCTTTAAATGGCTTAAAATTGATTGAAAGCTTAAACTGGCAAGGTTTAAAAATGCAGGACAAAATGAAATGACAATTCAGCACTGAAAGGCTACAAGAGTAACCACAAATTTTAACTGACTGTCATACAACTCCATAGTGAAACTTACAGACTACATTGTTTTCCCCAAAAAAGCTTGTTTTATGCACATTACTGTCATATTGGGATAAAATGTATTCCTCATAGATACATCTCCCTAATATGTATTAAATTGTCAGTTGAGTCTTTCTTTCTCTCTCCCTCCTGCTCTTTATACAGCACTCCTTGGCTGGAAGTGCAGTGAGTGTTCCGAAGAGGGCTTTCCAGCGGCTGAACAGATCTCGCATGACCATTTTTGCCCAAGAGCTGGCTGTTCTGGTGTTCACAAAGGAACTGCTGGCAGAGTCCACCCTAACAGGAAAATCTGTGCGAGGGGCCCCCCCCAAAAAACAGCTGGATGTTGAAAAAGTTCAGGCCATAACAGGTCTGCAATTTTGAGTTAATTTTGTGTCTGGAAAATTGTTACTGAAAATGTTAATTGTACAGTAGCAGGACTGCATGGATTGGGGGGGGGGGGGGGCTGAGTATTGTCATCAATTTCATGTTTTGATTTTGATTCAAGCTTGGGATTTAGTTCAAATTATGATTCAGTTGTATATAGATTAATTGGGATATTTATTTTGGACAGCAATGAAAAGTTTTGTAAAGAATTTGAGAGAGACTTCTTCTTAAAAGTTAAAAAGCACAAAGCTAATTGCTATTTACTGAATAAAAGGGATGGTTTAATGATTCATTGTTTTGATATATTACATTATTTTAGGCCTATATTATAAACCTAATAAATAATTTACCTTAAAAAAAACTTACCTTGTTTTTTTTTAGTGGAGTCACTTATGCTCAACAAGGCTGTATTTATTTGATCAACATACAGAAAGAAAAAAAACTGCAATATTGTGAACTCTTAGGCTAATGCAATTTCTAATATTGGTTTTCTAATTTAATATATTTTAAAATATAGTGTATTTCTGTGATGCAAAGCTGTATTTCAGCATCATTACTGCAGTCTTCAGTGTCACATGATCTTCAGAAATCATTCTAATATGATGATTTATTATCAGTGCTGAAACTGTTGTGCTGCTTAATATTTTTTGGAACTTTTTTCTTTGATTCATTGATTATGCTAATAAAAGGTAAAAAAGAACAGCATTAATTCAAAACATAAATATTTTCTAACACTTTACTATAACTTTTTTATCCATTTAACACATCCTTGCTGAATAAAAGTATTAATTTAAAAAAAGTAATAAATAAGAAAAAAAGAAATGTACTGACCCCAAACATAGTTTGAATAGTAGTGTATATTGTAACACAAAATTTCTATTTTGAATAAACACTGTTCTTTTTAACTTTTCATTTCTCAAATAATCCTGAAATAATGTTTTTCCAACATTATAAATTAGCATATTAGAATGATTTCTGAAGGATCATGTGACAATGAAAATTCAGCTTTGCTTCACAGGAATAAATTATATTTTAAAGTATATTAAAATAGAAAACTTATTTTAAATTGCAAAAATATTTCACAATATTATTTTGTGAAATAATATTCAGTATTATAGATACAGCCTTGATAAGCCTAAGAAACTTCTTTAAAAACTTTACTGATCCCAAACTTTTGAACGGCAGTGTATTATACTGTAAAAATGTTTTCTCAGGTAATTTAAAATGTACATAATTTAGTTATATGAAGGGTCAAATCAAATATAAAGAGCACATTAAAGTTAAAAGTTACACACGTTTTTGTGTATGCACTGTACAGGTCTGGTATAAAGAATGTTTTTGCTCAGGTGGTTGAAATGTCCACCTAATATAGAATTTTATTTTATTTCTTTGACTTTGGGGACTGTGTTTCCAATAGAATTTCTAACCTCTCTTTTTTTTGACTATTCATAAAATAAAATTATCAAATTATTTTGTAAAGTGTTTTTCACAATACATGCCATTTCAAAGCAGACTTACAGAAAATGTACATGTCTCTATTACAATTTAGTCTGATCTATAATATAAATATACTTTTCAACTTGAATGACGTTTCATTTGATTTATATTGTGATGTTTCTTCTCTTGTATACTCTGTTTGATTAACACACTGGAAGCAATATTGACATGACATACTGATACATTTCCTCACTGTTATTCACAATGTACTTTTATTAAATATTATGTGTGTAATACATTATGTTTACTGTCTGATGTAGTGGAAAGTAAAAGTTGTATGAACATGCCCTCTGACCTTCCCTATTTTACTTTGTTAACAGACACTGTTCTTGTGGAGTTTCCACACACAACTCCGTCGGAAGTGCGAGCGGCCATCAGGCGCAAGTGCAACAATGAGCAATTTAGCAAGAAAAATTGAAGTTTGCTTGCTGTTCCACAATGTTTCAATTTTGTTTTCTTTCAGCATTCTTTTTTTTTTTTTAAACATGGTGTATTTTGTTCTGTTTTTCAATGCTACAACCATGTGAGGATTTAATAAACACTGTTTGAGTTCATTATGTGTATCTGTGTGGTATTGAAATTACATGTTATTTATTGTAATGACCCTGACAAGTGCATTCAGCTTTGGGGAAGAAAGTATATTTTTACTCAAAAATAATATATTTATGGTATATTTCTTGTTTGTTTGGAAGACACTCTTAATTAATTTGTAATGTACTTGTAATACAAAAAAGTACGCTTTAATATCACTAATTAAGCATGAAAATATGCATGTACTTAAAGTGTACTAAGTATACTTGAAATTGTCTCAATTTAGCATCAAAAAGTACACTAAATACACTTAAAGTTATACTTTAGTATAATTTAATTATAACTTAAATACACTTAGTACAAAAAAATTGTATCCAAAATAGCACACTTCAAGTTAACTAATCATTAACACACTTGAAGTATACTGACAATTAGTCTGGCTGCAAGTATACTTAGCATGCTTTTTTTTCACTAGGGAACCCTGTTTATAGAACTGCAATATTTTTTTGGACATGTATAATTTAAAATTATTTTATTTTGTGTTGTATTGTTTTTTTTTTTTTTTTTTTTTTATGTTACATGTTCAAAATAAAGTCTCAAAAAATCTAAAGCAAATTCAGTAAAAAAGTTTATGTGTTGCTGCTGTTACAATTTTTTTGTTTGTTTTATGTTTGTTTCTTTCAGTGTTCTTTTTATTTAAGAACATGGTTGGTGCATTTTATGTTTTGCAATGCTAAAACCATTTGAGGTTTAAATAAACACTGTTTAAATTGTTAATAATTTGTCTCTGTCTGTCATTGAAGTTATGTATTTATTGTAATGACCTTAAAAAGTGGATTCAGCAGTGGGGAGAAATTAGCATATTTTTACTCAAAAATAATACATTTATAGTATATTGCTTGTGTGTTTCAAAGACGCTCATAATTAATTTGTAATGTACTCGTAATACAAAAAAAGTACACTTTAATATCACTAATCAAGCAGGTATATACTTAAAGTATACTAAGTATACTTGAAGTTGTTCCAATTTAGCACAAAACAGTACACTAAATACACTTAAAGTTATACTTTAGTATAATTTAATTACAACTTAAATACACTTAGTAAAAAAAAAATTTGTTTCAAAATAGCACACTCCAAGTTAACTAATCATTAACACACTTGAAGTAAACAGACAAATAATCCGCCTTCAAATATACATTTAGCTTTGATTTGAAATTTTCACTAGGGAAGATTGCCATTAACTGACTTAAGGATATCTGATTACACCAAGTAAATAAATAAATTACATAAGGAGTTATACATAATTGTATTTATTAATTATTAATAGGGCTGTCAAATGATTAATCACGATTAATCACATCCAAAATAAAAGTTTTGTTTACATAATATATGTATGTGTACAGGGTATATTTATTATGTATATATAAATACACACACATAAATTATATATTTAGAAAATATTTACATGTATATACATTTATATATTTATATTCTTATATTTTATATTATATATAAATATATTTAATATATAAACATAACATATTCTTCTTAAATATATACATGCATGTGTGTGTATTTATATATACATAATAAATATACACAGTATACACACATATATTATGTAAACAAAACTTTTATTTTTGGATGTGATTAATCGTGATTAATCATTTGACAGCCCTAATTGTTATTATTATTATTATTATTATTATTATTATTATTATTATTATTATTATTATTATTATTATTATTATTATTATTATTATTATTCGTTTTAGAATGAAATTATTGTGTGCTTATCTGCATTGCAATGCTCAATGGGTTTCCATAATGATACTGTTTTTGATAAATCTGCACAATATTATTGCACATAAAAATCTGCTCAAAGCGATTAAAATATAATATTTTTTAAATATTTTTTCAGCAACCTGTTCTTATTTCACACAGATACCTTTGTGTATAAAAAATGTTTATATGTATTAATATTTTAGTACACTGTTTGTTTGTTTTGTCTCTTATTGAATATGCAATAACATTTATGTTTGTGATTATTAATTCTATTCATGTTTATAAAAAAATGTTGTTACAGGTGGCATGTTGGCCAGAATAGTTTGTTTTGGGGGTGTCTATGCCCAGACGTGTGGCCTCCCCTATGTTTTAAAACCTTGTGAGCATAACATGTTATCCATCTGCAGCAGTGGAAGAAGTGTGTTTAAAGTAAAGACCTGCTTATAGGGTGAGTAAAAATTTAGTACTTCACAAATTGCACTGTATTTATGTTTAATGAAATATTCTTAATAATATAATCACAGCATTATTTTGGCATGAGCTCCAACTCAAGAGTACTGCCTTAATTGCTTTATAAGGGCACATGTAAACGTAGACATTGTAGCAATTAAAGAGAAAGATAAGTTTTATTCTACAGCCTTTTCTGCCATTATATGGATGATACTGTAATTAATTTTAACTTGAATATGAAATAGCTCACTTTAGTAAATTATCAGTGGTCATTTAGAACTGATGAGACAACTGCAGAAAAGTGTGTCAGTTCATCTCTTTTAATATGGCAAGGTCTCATCGCCAAAGCCACTTAATACGTACCATGACACGATTGCCAAGGACACTGGAGAATGAGTTGTGTCGCCTCACGTTCTGTCTCTGAGGGAGTCCTTGAAGCCTATTATGTTCTTTAAAAAGAGAGAGAGAGAGAGAGAGAGAGAGAGAGAGAGAGAGAGAGAGAGAAAGAAACTATAAATATAAACTCTACCCTTTGTTTCCTCATTCTGAAATTATTGACATGCTTTTCATCCTTTATCTTTGCATAACACTGGGGGAAATGTGAGGAAACTCTTAAGAGCGCTGGCCTGGAGAGAAGAAAGACGCAGCACCCTCTTTCCGGACACACTTGGTATGCATGACACTCGACCAGGCAGCCAACGGGTCTCTGCTGCAAATTTACTCACATTTGTCCAAATTTGCTGGCGCGAGACAGGAATGGAAAGACAATCTTAGTCAATGCTATAAAACTGATAAATCATAAACAAACTTAAGTGAAAATGTTAATTTGGTGTAGTGATGAGAGGCACAAGAAGAATGATTTGCAGTTGCATGAATTAGAAATAATAGATCACACTCTCATTGATGGCAAAATCATGGCCATTATGCATAGCCATCTGCAAATGTTCTCTTGATTATAAGTGATTGTTAACTGATGATAATGATATCATTATTTTCAAGAGGGCGATATAACGGTGGAGTAATATTGTGTTAATTGAGTAGATAAAGAACGCATATAAAGAACTCACTCATCTGGACAGGTAGAAAGAAAATAGACTGTCACCACTCGCTTGGGAAAAATAATGCAACATAAGCCCAAATATTTTTTCACTGAAACAGAAGCCAAAACATTCTAAAAATATCTACAGATTCTACCGAACAATATTGCTGAAATAATACATCCACCAATTTCCTGTGATCTATGACACAGCATACTTGCTGGGGGTGGTTAATTTACAGAGATGGCAGAGATCTACTGGCTGCCCATGATGAAGCTGTCAGTAGTTTCTTTTTTCTTCACTTATTTTCCCCATGCAAGTTCCAATTTTCAGCCTGTCCCCTCTATTCTGTCAGATTGCTGCAAAGTCTGAGACTAATGGACACTCTGAGAGGTTAAAAACTTCCAAAAAACAAGCATAACCTTTATTCTAGTCGCTATGACGGATTACACAATGAATGCAGGTTCCAGCACAAAGCTGATAATGCTGAAATATATGTGCATGGTATTTCTGGCATTCCGTTAGATATGATCAAGCAGAGGTTTATCTGCTTGAAATAGAAATAGAAGTTTCACGGTGGGTATTTAAAAAATTATCAGTGCCCCCAAAGTCATATAGGTCCCTATTTTAACGATCTAAGCACATTGGCCTAAAGCACACGACGCAGGTGCACTTAGGGCATGTCCGAATACACTTTTGCTATTCTTGCATTCGTGCCATGACGGATTTGCTATTTACATGGCGGAATTTGCAAGCGCAAAGACAGAACACTTATCCAAAGAGGAAACAAAGTTTCTTGTGCACGAGCAAATACTGTAGGTAGCCTAATTCTGATACATGCGATGACTCCATTATGACATGTAGGCACTTTTATATTTATATAGCCTACACAATAATATTATTTTACATTGTAATCTTTACATTTTTAATATTTGCCATGTTTGTGTGCTGTTGTGCATCCATGTGTGTGTAATAAGCAGCGTGTACGCGCGTTGTGGACCCGCCTATACTAACACGCTCTTTAAATAACAAAGAAAAAAACAATGTGCTAGACTTTAGAGCAGGTTTGAGTTAGTCTATGGCACAGTCTATTTTCAGTTCCTCAAAACATTTTTGGCAAATATGCCAACAATGCACCTGAATACACCTCGTTTTCAGACCAGCACGCCCCTGACCGCACAAATGAGCTCAAAAGCATTTGCTATTTAAACAACGTGGCGCAGGGTGGGACAATTAGAACTGCGTCGGGATGATACTATCTAAAACACTTGCGCTGCGCCTTGCACTGCATTCCGCCGGGTGTACAGGGCCCATAGCCTTTGGTGAATTTTGCCATTTTGAAGACAAAATATGTCAGTTACGTGATTTTGTGCTGAACCAAGTAGTTTTTGAGTGCTGGTGGTTGGGGGTATCTGTCCAAAAATATCAATTTGTCAACACAACACAACTGAAGAGTTTTAGCATTTAATAAAATGTGTATTATATATCCAGAAATGTCAGCCTTTTGTGAAAATGACTTTTGTTTAAAGGCCGAAGGCTTGTATAGATAATCTGTGTCTCCGAAGCACTACAGAGAACAAGCTAACAAAACGCATATCTAAAAGCAGAGATAAAGAGCAGTTTAGTCTTGTGCTATACATAGCTGATGGTTTAAAGTCAATTGTCATTATGAGTTACAGAATACTTTGAAAACTAAATTGATACCAGACTTTGAAATAGCGACAGTAACTATTAAATATTAATTATTAAATAGCGACTGTGTTAAACATGAACATGAATATAATAAGTATATAATTTGGTCTGAGGACACAGCAGCAATTTTTGTAGTAAAACCTTAAGTTTTATTACAAAAAAAATAAAATAATAATAATTATTATTATTATTATCATTAATTAATGAATGAATGAATTCATTCATTCATGCTAGAACTGTCAGTGGAGCCCCTTAAAAAATATGTTCCACTTTGATTAAAATGTCTGATTATTATTATTATTATTATTATTATTATTATTATTATTATTATTAACTTTTGGTAAAATATGGAGTGTCTACTTTTACTATGGAGTGTCTTATCTTGTTTGTGCTGTCTATTGTGCCAGACAGACACCATTTTAGCATGTTGATACTAAGATTTAAGATGTTTGTTGTAGAGTATTTGTCTGTAAAACAAGCCTGACACATGGAACAAACACTTTTTTTTTTATTTATTTATTTTATTATGACTATTATTACTACTTATATTTCCAAGTGAAGGATGAATATGTGCTCAGATCACAAAAAGCTTGATTACAGATAGTTTCACAGAAATTTTTACTCATTGATACACAAGCTATGGGAAGCATTTTGTTATCCATAAAGTTATGTAT
Source organism: Cyprinus carpio (assembly GCF_018340385.1). Classification (NCBI taxonomy): domain Eukaryota; kingdom Metazoa; phylum Chordata; class Actinopteri; order Cypriniformes; family Cyprinidae; genus Cyprinus; species Cyprinus carpio. The sequence continues at coordinate 25,497,943 of NC_056578.1, read as the reverse complement.
TATTTGCATCTAGCACTGTACTGTCCATGACCCTATTAGGTCTTGCAACTCATTTTTGAGTCGACACCCACTAATGAACTACTGAACTAGGAATATGCACTATGCGCTATGGCTAAAGCATTATTCATTTATTTAGTTGCTTATCAGATAATGTAGCTGGCTTGCTATACAGGTCCTTCTCAAAAAATTAGCATATTGTGAAAAAGTTCATTATTTTCCATAATGTAATGATAAAAATTAAACTTTCATATATTTTAGATTCATTGCACACCAACTGAAATATTTCAGGTCTTTTATTGTTTTAATACTGATGATTTTGGCATACAGCTCATGAAAACCCAAAATTCCTATCTCAAAAAATTAGCATATTTCATCCGACCAATAAAAGAAAAGTGTTTTTAATACAAAAAAAGTCAACCTTCAAATAATTATGTTCAGTTATGCACTCAATACTTGGTCGGGAATCCTTTTGCAGAAATGACTGCTTCAATGTGGCGTGGTATGAAGGCAATCAGCCTGTGGCACTGCTGAGGTGTTATGGAGGCCCAGGATGCTTCGATAGCGGCCTTAAGCTCATCCAGAGTGTTGGGTCTTGCGTCTCTCAACTTTCTCTTCACAATATCCCACAGATTCTCTATGGGGTTCAGGTCAGGAGAGTTGGCAGGCCAATTGAGCACAGTAATACCATGGTCAGTAAACCATTTACCGGTGGACCATCACTGACTGTGGGTACTTGACACTGGACTTCAGGCATTTTGGCATTTCCTTCTCCCCAGTCTTCCTCCAGACTCTGGCACCTTGATTTCCGAATGACATGCAAAATTTGCTTTCATCCGAAAAAAAGTACTTTGGACCACTGAGCAACAGTCCAGTGCTGCTTCTCTGTAGCCCATTTCCTGCACACGCCTGTGCACGGTGGCTCTGGATGTTTCTACTTCAGACTCAGTCCACTGCTTCCGCAGGTCCCCCAAGGTCTGGAATCGGTCCTTCTCCACAATCTTCCTCAGGGTCCGGTCACCTCTTCTCGTTGTGCAGCGTTTTTTTGCCACACTTTTTCCTTCCCACAGACTTCCCACTGAGGTGCCTTGATACAGCACTCTGGGAACAGCCTATTCGTTCAGAAATTTCTTTCTGTGTCTTACCCTCTCGCTTGAGGGTGTCAATGATGGCCTTTTGGACAGCAGTCAGGTCGGCAGTCTTACCCATGATTGCGGTTTTGAGTAATGAACCAGGCTGGGAGTTTTTAAAAGCCTCAGGAATCTTTTGCAGGTGTTTAGAGTTAATTAGTTGATTCAGATGATTAGGTTAATAGCTCGTTTAGAGAACCTTTTCATGATATGCTAATTTTTTTTGAGATAGGAATTTTGGGTTTTCATGAGCTGTATGCCAAAATCATCAGTATTAAAACAATAAAAGACCTGAAATATTTCAGTTGGTGTGCAATGAATCTAAAATATATGAAAGTTACATTTTTATCATTACATTATGGAAAATAATGAACTTTTTCACAATATGCTATTTTTTTGAGAAGCACCTGTATTAGTCCATGAGTGTTTAAAAAAAAAAAAAAAAAAAACTATTTTCCCTGTCCATGATATTGTGAAGGATGGATCCAAAGATATTCCATTCAAACAAGAATAGTGTTTGAAGAAATGTTTTCTTCTATTGCATAAAATAAAGTTTAGGTAAGCTAATACAGTGGCTTATTTTGGAATAGTTTAGCATGTTTCTTAAATGTTTGGTGTAACTGATGCAAAACTCACAACTGATGCAGTCACACTATCAGTACTAAACAGTGGTAGAAAAAAAAATGGTGAAAGACTGGATTGATTACAACTGTTAATCAAGATCCAGTTTAATGCATTCCAAGAAAGTGCACTAAGTGAGAGAGGCATGCTCCATCAATTTGCTGTTCCCTCCATGAGGATTAGTTTGTAAAGTTTAAATAAGTTCCCCTTAACTGTTTAATGTTTTTGTAATAAGGGTGAGCATAATGGAGCAGGCACACACCATAAAGCAGTATAGGGCCTGTAAGATTCTCTGAGCATTCAACCCATTCTAGTGCATTAAGTGAATATTAGCTCCACACCACATTATCCAGTGAGACACATCAACCCTTTTTTGTATGCTTACAGTTTATTGCAAAATGCATTATTGCAACTAGAATGGGTTTATGAAGAACATCATGACTCTAAATACATAAAGCTGCAATGACTTTTTCTATTATTTATTATTATTCATTTTGCTGAAGGTAATTTATTTTGGAGAGGACAAGGTCTGTTCCTGCTTCTTACCAATTATACACTTTATCTTAGTAAAATGTGGCATTTCTTGTGCCACAGTTGCAGTTTCCAATTACAGTTTTGCTGGCTGTTTTATTTAATTTTTAAACTTCAAATATGTTTTTTTTTTTTTTTTTTTTTTTTTTTTAAGAACTGTTTGCCCAAAAAAATATGTCTTTATTTACTAGCCCTAGTAGTGCTTGTCTGTGTAACACACACACACACACACACACACACACACACACACACACACACACACACACACACACACACACACAATTGCAAAGAGTCAAAGCGGTAATTTAAAAGTTAGCCAGTAGCCAGTTAGTAACCAGTACCTGTCAAATGATTAAATTGGTCCAATATGACAATAAATGTGCAATATGCCAGTTCTTCTAAACTCCTATGACCGAAACAGACTGAAAAATGAAGTTCAGATATCACTGGTTGGTTGAGAGCTATGGTGGAGGGCAAGATTTTTAGCAGTTTTAGTTTGTTTTTATTTTTTATTTTTTTTGCTCACATAAAGTTACTGTATGGCTTTAGCAGACTTATGAAGAAGCCATATGGCCATATGGTTTTTTATCGACTTTTATTTATTTTTCTTTCTTTCTTTCTTTCTTTCTTTCTTTCTTTCTTTCTTTCTTTCTTTCTTTCTTTTTGCTTAGATCTTGACAGCCACTGATCTATTTGTGTGTGTGGAAAATAATCTCTATTTATATTTTACAGAAGAAAGAAAATCATACAGGTTTGGAGCAACATGAGGGTGAGTAAAGCCTCGGTTATATTTGGTTATAGCCTGCACAGTCACAAAAAATGGAGGCACACAGATTTTTCCGTCATGCGGACCCTCGCAGAAAGTATAACACTAGCTTTAATAATCACAGAAATAGGCTTTCATTACTTTAAATTTTCTTCTTCTTCTTCTTCTTCTTCTTCTTCTTATTATTATTATGTAACTTATTCTCCAACTTATTTTTTCCTTCTCTCTCCTCGATTCTCCCTCACACTGTCTGTTTCCTTGTTTCCATGCTTTACATTCATAAGCAGAAGGTTTGGACAACTGGAGCAGGTAGGAAATGTCGGCTGTTGCAACATGGCAGAATTATTAATGTCACCCTGTGACTTACCCATATGCTGTTAGGTGTGGAGTCAGCATGTGCATCTGTTTACTCCTTCCACCCAGACACTGCACAAATATTATGCCCCTGAAAATCCAGTCTGCAGCCCGAGATCAAATGATTCCAAATGTCTCTTTCTTTCTTCTCTTAAAAAAACAAAATTTGGCAACGCCTTTGCCTAAAGACACGTTTTGAGATTGGGCACAGGACTAACATGATAAATGTTTAATTCCTTAGTCCCATGAGAAATTCATGGGCAATTCTGTAATCAAATAGAGGAGAATAATGTGACAGGAACAGGGGCAATTGTGCTCAGGAAGTCCATTTTCCTGGTTGGTATGGAGATTCTCTACTCCACTCTTCTCCTTCTTTGGCAGCTTGTGTCAGAGAAGAGAAGCCTGTTTGGCTGAAAATGAATGGGCCCCTGATATTTGAGCTGGGAGATGAATTTCTGAGCGATTCTGAATGCAAACGCAGAGAATCCCAGCATTTTCCAATCATCTTGCCGAGGCCATTCAGCATCTGATCAGCAGGTGCCCAGGGCACAGGGTTCAAGCAATCCCCCGTACCTAAGAATCACATGACCAGCTGGCACACCAACCCTCACACACTGCCTGCGACCAGCATTAGATGAAAGACAGCAGCTGCCAGTGAGGAGAAAATCTCAGAAACAAAATGGACAATAACAAAAACTGTTTCTTCCAAGTGTGGAAATGTTTGTGTAATGCATCAAAAAAAAAAGATGATTTAAAGGTTTAGAATATGCACACGTAACTTCAGTTAAGTTGTTTAAATTAAGTCAAATTCATAAATCCATCAATTAATAACTTGCAGCTACTAAATATATTCAGCTTTATGTGCATACGTACAGTACACTCACATAAAGTGATATATAATATATAGCAAATATTGACTGCTCATAATATATGTCAACATTCTTATTGCCCATCTCTAAACTGCTAAATATACACAATTAGGCAGGTAATATAAATAATAGCATCAGTGGCGAGGCTAAGGGTGGGCCCGGGTGGGCATGGGCCAGAACACTTTCAACAGTGGCCCACTCAATGAGAAGTTGGTCATTTCCAAATGGATGTAATTAAATTAAATGATAAATAATAATTTTCACTGTAATTTTATATAATTTGATTATATTTGATTCATCAGTTTCTGTTTCTGTCCCACCCATATGTTATGTTTACGACATAAAGACATTATGGTAAAATGTCGGCGTTTGTGGAGTTAAATGTGAAAATAGTGAAACAAACATCAATCAGATGGATTCTTCAAAGGTGCTGTATGTAAGTTTTTGACTGTACTAAAGAATAAAAATACCATAATATGTTTGCAGATATTTAAGAAACATGCTAAGTTAACATACTTGTTTATCTGAAAAAACATTGCTACAGTCAGTAATTCTCCTTTGAAAATGTGCATTCCGGGCCGGAATGTCGTTCTCTGTTTTGGTTTGTGAAACCCGCCCACTAGCTGGCAATCTGAGTTGCCAGTTGGCATAAAACACAGCATATTTCATTTCATTCATCATCAAGTGCGCTCGTTCCTGTTGGTATCGTCAATCTGGCAATCTGCGTGTGCCTCAAGTCTGACGAGGAGGGGCCAGGTGAAAAAAACCCTCTCCAATATTTTTAATTTGGACTGTAATACCTAGTTCAACTACTCGGTGTCAATCCTACTAGCACCTTTAAAAAGTATATATTGAATATCCCAGTTGAAATTAAGTCTAAGGGTCCATACACCTGGCACAATGCGACACAAGGCGCAGCGCAAGTGTGTTTGCTAGTTTCAGTCCGGCGCCGTTCGCATTTTCCCGTCCAGTGCCACGTCGTTTAATTAGCAAATGCATTTGCGCCCATTTGTGCGCCCATGGGCATGCCGGTCTAAAAAAAGAGGTGTGTTCAGGCGCATTGCTATTTTAAGGAGCTGAAAATAGACTTCTCCATAGATCAACTCAAACCTGCTCTAAAGTCAATGTTTTTTCTTTGTTATTTAAAGAGCGTTTTAGTATAGGCGGGTCCACAACTCGCGTACACGCTGCTTATTAAACACAAGGACGCACAGCAGTACACAAACATGCCAAATATTAAAAATTAAAGGATTGGAATGCATAAGATTTTTTTTTTTTTTGTAGGCTAATTAAATATAAAAATGCCCACATGTCATAATGGATAGTCATCGCATGTATCAGAATTAGGCTATGTATTTGCTCGCATTTGAGTCTTTGCCCTTGCCAAATTCCGCCATGTCAATAGCAAATCCGTCATGGCACGAGCGCAACTGGCTCACAAATTAAAAGAAAAGGGACAACCCGTCTAGGACAACCATATTTTTTAAATTTAACCTAAAATAAACCACAAACAAAAAATTTACAAACCCTTTAGACCATGCGCCCTGGCGCGCCAACCGTTTTTCCATTGTTAAAATAGCAAAAGTGAATTTGGACACACACTGAGTGCAGCACCGTGCACTTTACACTTTGCGTTTAGATAGTTAAAATAGGGCCCACAGTCACTGATCTATATAATGATAATGAATCTATTATAGATCAGTGGTCTTAGCAATGAATCCGGACCGTCTTAAAATGAAACCAGAGTACAGGTGATGGATTTATAGACTGGAAACTTCTGAGCAAAGCGTGCTTGAAGTGTCATATTAACATAGCTACAGTGTTTAGTTGACGTTAGTTAATACATTAACTAACATTAACAATGAGCAATGCATTTGTTACTGTATTTATTAATCTTATTTCATGTTAGTTAATACAAATGCAACTGTCCATTGTTATTTGTTAGCTATGGACATTTTTTTTTTTTTTTTTTTTTTGAATTTTAATAAGAATAAGGTATTAGTAAATATTGAAATTAACAAAAATATCAGATTGGCAAAATGTCAAAATGGCAATTTAACTTTGTCATGGGTAAATCATAATGAACTAAGTTGGGAAAATAATGGTGATCATAGTTTACCAGGTGTTACATTATAAGAGCACACTCTTTTCACACGTTCTGCTCTTATTAGCACACCACCGTTTATGTGTGTCTTAAAGTAATGTACAATATCTCATTGAAGACCTACTGGTATAGACACTGCATCAGTTTATTTCTGAGTTTTAGATTGCTGTCATAGTCATAAATGATTACAAATGAATATAATTACAGTGTAAATTAAAGTATTGGCCATATATATTGGGTAGTAAAGCATGGACTCTGGCATTTCTTCTGTATTTGCTCATACATTTCTGATCATAATATCCATTGGTGCTCTGTGTCCTTGGTGTGATTTACTCCTGCATTAATAAGTTGTAATTTATTAGCACCATGTTGGCTTATTTGAGACGTAATATGCTCTGATGTTTGGTCAATTACAGTGCCACACTGAGAAACTGGTAACAAATTGGACTATACGGGCCTAATTAAGGCTTATTGGTTGTTGTGCTGAGGTGGTGTTTCACAAGTATCTGATTTACAGCAGAGCTTTGTCCGTTGGTCATTGTCAGGCTAATGCATTGTGGAATGACACTTTAAAACCCTGCACTATATCTTAAATAGGCACCAACATAAAACATAATGTAGGCAGACCAGCCTGAAGCTAATTCTAACAAGGCACTTATTGGAACTCTACTGGGCATTTTTTATTCATCCTTTCTGAATTTTGACTCCTTTTTGAGAGATTCAAGTTGGTTATTTTTAGTTTTGGACTATAAGTGATTTATCAGTAATACATGAATAGCAATGCACCCCCCCCCCCCCCCCCCCCCCCCCCAGAATAAATTTTTATAACTTTTTAGAAATGTTTTCTAAAGTTTTTGCTATAAGATGGAAGTTTTTGTGTGCTGATAACTCTGATCTCTTCTCTCATAAGGGATGAGCTAATTTCATTATCTTAGCTGTTCAACCGAGGTTTGCAAATAATGCTGTAATTTTCAGCTCAGAAGAACAGCTGAACCTTTTGGGATTAGGGGAAAAGGTGGATGTCTGTTTAGAATGTACGGAGTCCTAGCACTGGGTACTTCAGTATAGGAGACAAGTGCTAAAAACAGCTTCATGTACAAAATGAAGAATGAAGATACTGAGATTGTTTAAACAAAACATTAGAATATTTGTCTGCATACTTACATGATTTTTTTTTTTTTTTTTTTTTTGTATGAATCAAGGTTAAAATGTAGGCTATGACAAAAAAGAGTTCTGAATCCAATGGGGTTTACTAGAGAAGATGAATTGTTTGAATACTCATTGTTTTTTTTTTTCATTTACTAAGTTTGATTCAAAATGATCCTGAAAATGGCCACAATGGCTCAGCAGCATCAGCAGCAGGTGATCGTATCCCAGCAGTGCCATATGTTTTTCCTGGCCCATGTTTAGCCTCCTCCAGTCTCACAGACAGCACATGCACAAACAAACCACATTATGATCAAGGGACCCGAGGTGCAGGATCAGAAGACCACCGCACACACACACACATCCATTCCCACTAGCACATAATGAAAATGCCCCTTACAAACACAGCTGATCACTGTCACTAAGACTTGACTTTAATGCGGCATTGATAAATGTGGATTCTTTGTCAGTACATTAATATTAGCTGCTCATATATCCCAAAATTTATATATTTTCCAGGGTTCCTGGAATCTCCATGACCTATCTGCAATTTAAAGGACTCACTTGTCTGTAAGTACAAAGCTCATTCGTGCATTAAAACCCACAACTGTCAGTCTGTTTAACTGATGGCATAAAATAAAACAATGGCTTCAGCTGGGTGACTCACTGTCTGTTAAGATCACTCTGGTCTAATCTCAAGAGAATCGCCAATATTTCTAGTGTAAACACTTCAAACTTGGCTTTCTAAATCTATGTAAATCTAAGGGTTTATGTGCAGACAACAGTACACACATAATGACAGGTTGAAGGCTCTGAAAAATCAAGCTAGCATGTTTAAGGGTATGAGGAGACAGGAGGCTCAGAAAGAAGGAAGCCATCAATAAAATCGTCCTGAAGTCTTTACTGAGGTTATATTAGCACAATCTATCAATAATGTAGTGGGAAATCCATAATGTTCAGTGGAATTTCACCCCTGTGTGCTGTTCTTTTTATGAAGTGTAATATCTCCTGCACAGCTCTGTTCTGTGGGTGCCATTTTTCAAGCACTATGATGTGGAACGGTGTTGTCAAAAAATATATCTGTATCGTCTGCAAATTTTATGCCATATATCCATCAACAGAGCCTGCCACTCATTTTGAAGCCAAGACTATTGACTATGTGACTCTCAGCACCACCAAGTCAAACTGAGCAAATTAAATGCTGTTTAATGAATTATTCTATATTCCATATATATATATATATATATATATATATATATATATATATATATATATATATATATATATATATAGGTCTAAGGGCTTTAATTGAACCAGGCATTTGAATGTTAAACTTTTTTTTGTAGGGAACAATTGCTTTGCAATTATTCTATTCAAACATGCAAATGTGAAACTGAATATGGATGCAGAGAAATGTGGCTACAATAAAAAAAGCTGACCTTTAAGAAAGTGCATTAATTTGAGAAGATGTATTTGACCAAATTGAAGCTGCTTTCTGGGAGAAATATGTCAACAGTGATGCTCGAAATGCACCTGACAGAAACCATTCAGAAGGTGTCTTTTATCTCAGTGCACATGATGAAGGTGCATCATCATAAGATTCTTATGGCGACACAAATATCATTTTATGATTCTCATAATAAACATGAATCAGTAGATAGCCTCAAACTACTAGTGAGGTATGACATGTCAGATGAAGATGAGAGTGACAGCATGTTCAGCACCTCTAAATGTTGCTGCAGAAGCTCAGCAAATCCCCATCTTTCCCATCTTGCCTTCTTCAAAGTTCTTTCAAATGTGCTTCTCATCTTTGGAGAGACGTGCTTCTTTTGAACCTGCTGCAAAACAAAAAGAGATTTCTGAAGGAATAATGGCTGTGTATATGGAGCACGTTGTGAGGAGCTATCAGGCAGTACCTTTAAGTTGATTTGCTAGAGTGTCAGAGAAGAGGGGCTTTGGGAGGTGAATCATGGATTTTCAGAAATCAGTTCTTAGGGCCACTCTCCTGAGAGACTCAGGCATGACATCAGGTATGAGAAAATAAATAAACCCAATCTTAAGAACACATCCTTTGCAAAATAATCAGTTGTCCATATGCAATACTATAATTTAGCTGTAAAGGGTGGCGTATGGTCAACAGGAAATTCAATCTCTGATTTTTATTTCTACAAATCCTTTATTGTTTTTTTGTTTGTTTTGTTCCTCTTAGTTCCCTTTTTTATTTATTATTTTCTTGCACAAGATAATAAGATATATTGAACTCAGAAGCAACTCAGGAGATGTACACTGTAATGCTTTCAGAAGAACCCCAGGGACATTAGATTTTTGTCATTCAACAGTGATGGACCAGTTTCTGTTTTTATCTCCTCTCCTTTGCATTTACACTAAGGCTCATTGGGATTCCCATATTACGATTCACTGGGGCAGGTCAAATTGTTTGTCTCTAAACTGCAGGTGACATTGTTCTGATGCCATTCATAGCTGTGGATACTAAACACATACGCAATATGATCATGATGTGCAAGAGAGCACCTCAGGGACCGTTTCATTGTTCTCTATTTTCAGTGTAGTGCTCAATGACACTGTCATACACCAGTTACAATAACGCCTGTTACAATATGGATTTTGTCATAAAGATATACCTGTTTTCTTTTGCTTTTCAGGGGCTGCATCAATAGTTTGTATTACTTACCATGCTTTCATGTTTGTAAAACAGTTGGCAAAAGCAGAGTGCTACATTTGTTTAGCCTCCTTGGGACATTTTCTGCTGTAACCTTTATTGTCACTAAGGTAATATATGATATAAATCCTTAATGACATTCCATCTGATCGGCTACCATCAAATTTACTCTCAAGCAACCAATAGCTCTCACCAATTGCCCTCTAATGCTCCAGTGGTGTCACAGATTGCTGACACCAGCTGATAGTGAAGAGGCCATAGTCAGGTTTCCATCACAGCTCTCCAATCTTTTGATGCTTGATCTCTATATGAGATAAAGAATGCTTCAGAACTAAAAGGAAAGGACCAAGGACAGCTCCACATGAGGTACCATGGACAGTTACACATAAACAGCTGTTTTACTGTATGCTAAAGCAGGCATTCCCAAATGTTTTCTTGCTAGAAGCCACCTAGAGATGTATAATTAATCTTTATAATTTAACGAGGTAAATATAAGCAAATGCACTTGTTCTCTTTTAGTAAATTTTTTCCCTTGTCATATCATTACATTGTATGGGTATGTTTGTTTTTGCGTGAGGAGTGAAGCTGATAAAATATTTTTAAATTTCTACTTTTTTTTCTTCTTTTTATTGTAGCTGTTGTTATCCATCCGTCAATCTGTCCATCTGTCCATCCATCCAATTTCGGGCATTTCAAAATCGTATTATTATTATCAGATTTTCTTAGGCATTAATTATATCCAGTATGTGTAGACACATAAATTCAGTTCAGCCAGTAAATCTTAGTAGAAGTAGTAGTAAAAAATTCATTTGAGAAGGTGAATTTCAAACCTTCCTCTGCACCAGCCACAAGGAAAAGAGCCGTGCCATAAATGAGGCCCTTTCCAATTGGGAAGACAGTTAGGAAGAGATTAGTTGATTCCCCACCAGGATGCTCTAGCTGTGTTGAAGACTCACACTTTCTTCATTCTCTTCCTGGCCTACTCAGTGGTGTGCCACAGACAGGTAGTCTCTATCTGCACCACTGACTTGAAGCCTTTTAACACAAAAACTGTGTATAACCTACCCGTGGTAGCCACAGTTACTAAATACCAAATAAAAAAGAGCTTCTGAATGCCACGTGCAAGCGATCATTTAAAAGTGAGGGTTTGTGTGTGTGAGTAGCAAATTGGGTGCAGGTGTGTTTATATTTCTGCTTCTCCACACTTCACATAAAATACCCTGTGATTTGGTGGCTTTGTAATACCAAAAGTCTCTGTCCTTTATATAAATATAGGTTAGTGGCACAGTGTTTGTATGTTCAACACTCAGCAGGTGAATATCATAAATTTGAGTCTCTGCATTTGCACAATCAGGCATGGGTAAAATCAAATTCTTCCCTTTTTACATCTTCCATTTTTTGTTAGTGTTGAAGGTTTATTGACCTCATCCTGAAAAAAGCGGAGTACTCGCATTGATTTAACTCCTCCTAAAAAGCAAGCTCTAGAAATGAATCCTTAGTGGCCATAAGTGGGGTATAAAATTTTACATTCTCTGTCTTACATCACTGGCTGATCCATAATGATGGTTTCTGTCGGCCACTATGCGACGAGGGACATAGGGGAGTGAAAGATTATTAGATGTGCTTGTAAAGACTTCATTTTTGCTGGGAATTTAAACTAGACATTGAGTTTAAGGCAATAGATTGTGATCGGTGGCCCTTCATGATTGCTAGAGTAGTTATTGATTAAATTGATCTAGACATGCATCGAACCAAAACAATTATATGTAAATAGAATCAATAACGATAACCAACTTACAAAATTAAAAAATAAACCAATAACCAACAAAACAACAACACTTCCATCTCTAAACATGTAAATTGATTTAGACAGCAATATACTATATTTACAGACATGTGTTTATGAGATGTGGTAAACTGGTTTGCATTTAATCCAGCATTCCATCTACATTACAATGCATTACATCCATGTTGTCCACACACTTAGAAGGGACTTTTGGTGAATTATGAACTCCTATAAGAATATACTCCATAAAGTTAAAGTAGCCTGGAGACCATATTACACACAAGTCGAGCTGCTTCTCATGATTCATACAGCCATAAATCCAAATATATGTGGATATAAGTCTTTAATTTTATTCAAACTAACTGTACTTTTTAATTTTAAGTCTTTAATTTTATTGGTCCATCATCCTCTGTGTTTGCTAGCTGTGGTTTGGCCTCCTTCCTGGGCTTTAGCTTCCTGTACGTAGCTGGAGCAGGTCAGATTAATGATGCTAGTTATTATGCTTGTGAATCACCCTCCTTACTAGTAAAAAAAAAGCTTAAACTCAGGTGGGATTTCTTGAGCCTCGGACATGGGGATTTCTCATCTCTTAAAGCATCCAGGCCTAGCTTCAGTGTCTCTGCTGCCCTGCTGATAGCCTTCCTTAAAGGGAAATAGACCCAGTGTATGGAGCTATAGAATAGGTTTTATTTATTTATTTATTTATTTTTGCAAACTTCTCAAACTTCATGTTTATGCAGACTTGTGGTGTTCATGTTTATATGCATTATGTATTTCAACCCAATTCTTGGATTCAATCTTTTTTTTTTTTTTTTTTTACAGGCAACATTCAAAACTTAAGAATTTTCTGGTGCACCTGGGAAACTTGCACATCAGAACATGAACAGTTTATGAATATAAATTTGAATTTAACTGGCCACAGGGGGACATAATGCTTTCGGAACCACCATCTCAAAACTAAAACTTGTATCTCAGAGTCAGGCATATAATAATGACAACACACCATTATATAAACACACACACGAAAACATCACACAAGAAGACATTAAACAAAAAATTAAAATTTGAGCCGATTATCCTACCAAAACTAACTGTAGTTACATTAGTTTATACTACGGTTACCACACCTTAAAACATTTTACACAATTTTTACCACAACACAATACACAGTTCAGATGTTGTATTTTAAGACATTTGTCAGGTTTTTGTCGTTACCACACCTGTAGACATTGTTCAGATGTTGTATTTTAAGACATTTGTCAGGTTTTTGTCTTAAAACTCTCTTGCGTATAGGACTAATTTCTTAACGCATCTCATCCAACGCCTCAGTTGCTAATTCTACAATGTCATTTTAGACCTAGCAACGGAGGCTTGAGCCATTGATAGCAGACTAATGCAGTTAAGTTATTACAGAGAGAGAGAGAGAGAGATTAAGCACGTGTGAATTACCTCTGTGAGTCTGTCTCTCAACAAAAATTGTCAGAGCAGCACTGACAACACGTTTTCAAATAAAATTGTCAGAGCAGCACTGACAACACGTTTCTGTGCGTGTGTATATTTCCGTGTGTGAGTGTGTGTCCTTACTGTTACTTGTGTTTGTTTGTATGAGAGAGAGAGCAGGAGAAAGAGAACATAATAAAACTTTTTATTTTTTAATTTTGTGGCAAAAACATGGAAATAATTTGTAGATTGTATCTTCTTGTTTACTTTATTCATCACCTTGTTCAGTATCATTGTGGGATTTGGTTCTTTCGCTGTTGTAGGCTGTTAGGAACTTTTAAATAACTGTAATATTTGGCAAAGTGATATGGACATGTAATACGGTCAAGTCCTGCCTGGAACTAGCCCTGCGTTTCCCTGAAAATAATTGCACACCTTAGAATTTTTGTCAACCAATCAGACTCAAGCATTCAACAGCCCCATAGTATGAAGCAAATTATATATCTCTATGGGCTGCAATCTAGATTTTAGATCAGTGTTTCCACATTGCTTCAAATCGACATGCCTCTTCTATGCACAACTCAGCTACTCGTGTATCATCTATAGTTTCGTTTTTATTACTGAGTACAATTTGGCATGGTCATTCATGTTCCCAGAATGTGTAAATATGATAATTCCAACTCCAATTGCAGGACATAATAAACTGGAATTTGAATTGTAATGACAGAAAGAATAATTTATTGAATGGATAAAATCAACCTATGTGATGTATTCTGGGAAAGAAGTGTTCTTTCAACCTGGTCAAAACAGTTCCTTACATTAAAAGTTATACTTTATTTCAATAGTCCACTTCAGATATTATACTAAGTAACTTTGCAAATACATGATAACTGTCACGGGGTGATACTGTGAGGAGCACGGAGCGAGGAACAAGGAGAGTCAATCCAAAGGAGACATGAAATCACACTTAGCATTAGACACAAACAATACCAGACAGTGAACTAGAAACTGAGAAGACTATTTATACACAACTTGATAAGCTTAATCATGGGAAACACCTGGGAAGAAATGAAACAATCAGGGAGCAGGAACACACACACCCCCCAGAAGGCACGATCTCGCGCCACACAACATCCAATGGGGAGGGGGGGTGGGCACTCTGGAGGTCCCTCAGGACAGACACGGGACAGTGGACCTCCAGAGCAGTGCCCGTTCAGGGCACCATGGAGGATCAGGGGACTTGGGAGGCCATGGCAGATCAGGTAGTTCAGGAGGCCCTGGCGGAGCAGTCTCGCAGGCCGCAGGCCCAGCTCCTGCCTCTGCCTCTATGGCTGGCTCAGCCACGGGTATATGCCCCCCCAAATTTTCTTGGAGAAAAGTAGGCATTTTGATGGACCAGGAACTTTAGCGAACTCTGGGGCTGACTGGAGATCTGGAGGCCTTCCTGGGCGGAAATGAGGATCATGAGCCCTCCTTTGGCTTAACTGGAGATCAGGAGCCCTCCCTGGGCTTAACGGGGAATCTGGAGCCCTCCCTGGGCTTAACGGGGAATCAGGAGCGAGGGAATTAACGGGGAATTAACTCGGAGCGAGGAATGGGGAGAGTCAATGTCCAATTCAAAGTCTTTAATCTACCCAAAGGAGGCAGGAAATCACACGTAGTATTAGACACAAACAATACTGGACAGTAAAACTAGAAACTGAGAAGACTATTTATACACAACTTGATAAGGGGAGGATGAGGAACACCTGTGACTAATGGAAATTAAACATGGGAAACCCCTGGGAAGAAAGGAAACAATCAGGGAGCAGGAACACACACACAAAACATGGAACAGAGTCGGACAATAACTAACACTTATTAATTTGCAACTGCATGTCAGCTAACTCATATTAGTAGAGTATTCAGAAGATCACAGTTGAAGAGATGGAGTAAAAGAGTATTTGGCGTGCTGCCCGAGAGAAGGATCCAAGCTCAGATTTAGGCCCGAACCCAGAGTACTCCCCGTACCCCTGGATGGGAATAGTTACCAGCGAAGAATGAGGCGTTGAGGTTGTCGAGGGATGCAGTAAAAGTTGACGTACTTGCAAGTACTGTACAAGTCACAAGTTACTTGCAGTCAAGAATGTCTGTTGGGGAACCATCAAAATAAAGTGTTAGCAGATTAAATAGACAGTCTACCAGTACTCTAACAACTGGTAGTTGACATGTAGTTGCAAAGTTACTAGTTTTAGTTAATAGAATGTCTAAAGTGGACTATCAAAACAAAGTGTTACAATCCTGTATATAATGTGATTGCTCACAAAAGTAAGCAGGCCATAGCCTGGTCAGTACACTGGTATGAGACCATTTGTGAAAATGTAGCTTGCTGCTGCAGCTAGTTTAAGTTCAGCCAGCAGAGGGTGCTAATTCCCTGACTTGTATGGGTGCAAAAGTCCTAGTGTAATGAGGCAGACTTTAGACTGTGAAAAGGAGCATCCTTCAGATGAGGCATTAAACTGGCCTCCTGTCATTCTGTTTTTCATGAATTCCCCACCTCAATTACAAATTTGACTGTTTTCTTTTTGAAGCTGGTAGCACATTCTGATGGCTTTTAGGCCATTGTGAACAGCTAGCTTGCTAGTTTTATCCCGGCCAGGAGGGGGTGGTCATTTCCTGACTTGTATGGGTGCAAAAGTCTTAGTGTAATGAAACTAATTTCAGAATGTAAAAAGAAGCAACCTTTTGATAAAGCATTAGACTGGCACCTGAAAAAATGAGCGTCGTTCACATCAGGCATTAAACTGGAGTCCTGAGTTTAATTTAAGAGAAAATAACACCAAGTTTTTAACCATTAATCTTTTACTATCCTCGCCACCGACCAGTGACCTTTTTAAAAAGAAAATAAAAAAAAAATGTTTAACTCCGTATCACCGAACTGTGGGCCTTACTGGATAGCTATCAGGTAGCTTTCGAGTCGAGGAAACCACCTGCCCAGAGACTCCCTGGAATTGGTCATCGCTGCACTTGCATTGCAGCATCGCTGCTACTCATCTAAAAACAACTGTCTTCCATGCCGTTGCCGGCTCCTCCACTATGCTGAGTTACTCCGTCAACCAGCTGATGAATCTCAACAGTTTCCTCACTCCACTGTGCATTGCAGTGCTTAAACAACTAGGACTTCTTCGCCGTCCACGCTATATCCATAGAAGTTTCTGCAGAAAGTTTGTCTGCTCACAGACAAGTCTTACCATCCTGGCTCTCTGGTCAGCAACACGAAATATCGCTCCACACACTTCATCAGAGTGCTGTCTTTTACCGGATGAGTAGTTTGGACGTCTCCATGGCAACACCTCTCAGTGAGCTGAATGGAAAACGTGGAGTGGACTCCAGTCTGCTACGGGCAGTGCAAAGATGTATTGCATCATCAAGTAGCAAAATCGAACTCTTAAATGCACAAACAAATCCTGCCTCATTCATGATCATATCCTGGAAAAATCTCTGGATTATATGTTCATTACAGAGACCTGGCACCAACCCATACCTTTTCTTCTTTAAATAAGAGCTGTCCCCAAAGATATAACTACCTCCAGAGCACTCACAGCACAGGGCGTTGTGGCGGCCTGTCAGTCATCCATCGCAGTGATCTGGAGCTGTCTCTGCAACCATTACCTGAGTTATCTTCATTTGAATGCATTGCATTTAAATGTAAGTACCCTTGCCATGTGCTGTTCCTCCTCATCTACCGACCACTAAAACCAAACCCATCATTTATCACTGAGATGTCGAATCTCCTTTCTGCACCCGCTCAGCACCCTGGTTCATAGATGGGCTTCGTAAGATGAAGGCAGCAGGGTGGGTCCTTGAGCGGTGTTTCAGAGCCTCTGGCCTCACTGTCCACAAACAAATCTACCGGGAGCAACAACAAAAATTTGCACAGTCGCTCAAAGAGGCAAGATCACAGTTTTAATCTAATGCCATCAGAAACAGCCCAGGAAATTCCAAGCAGCTTTTTACCACTATGAACCACCTTCTCAAACCACAATCTCCCCCACTTACTGCAGAAGAGCAGTGCAATAAATTCATGGATTTCTTCACATCAAAAATTGCACATATTTGCTCTGTCTTTTCTGGTCCTCCCACCCAAACTGTTCCCCCAACATATACCGTCTCCAAACCCCTAAACTACTTTCCTGAGGTTTCATCAGAAGAGGTGCAAAACATCATCAGGAAGATTAAATCCTCCACCTGTCCCCTGGACCCTCTCCCAACCTCACTGGTAAAAACTCATATCACTGTCCTAAGTCCCCTTATCACTGCTGTTATAAATCATTTCCTTCAAAACTGGTCACGTTCCCCCGTCTTAAAAAACGCCATTATTACACCACTGCTCAAAAAACCCACTCTTGATCCGGAAGTCCTATCCAACTATAGGCCCATCTCCAATCTCCCCTTCATATTAAAAGTACTTGAGAAAGCAGTTGCCACCCATCTTCAAGACCACCTCAAACACAATAACCTCTTTGAAAAATTCCAGTCAGGTTTCCATTCTGCTCACAGCACAGAGACTGCCCTCGTTAGAGTCACAAACGACCTCCTTATATTATCTGATGCTGGCTCTCTCTTCCTCCCCATCCTCCTGGACCTTTCTGCTGCATTTGATACTGTCGACCATGGCATTCTTTTAAACTGGCTCCACCTCACTACTGGACTAAATGACATTGCCCTTAGTTGGTTCAGATCATACCTCACAAACCGGACAGAATACATCCCTGGGCCACTCCAAATTAAATCCACACACAGTTACTTGCAGTGTCCCCCAGGGGTCAGTCCTTGGCCCCATCCTCTTCATTCTCTACCTCACTCCCCTTGGCCAAATCATCAGCTGCCACAAAATTTCATTTCACTGCTGTGCCAATGACATACAGCTCTATGTACATGCCAAAGCTGAAACCACACACTCAAAGTCATTCCCATCAAAACTCAGCACCTGTCTGGAGGAGATAAAGGTATGGATGGAGCACAACTTCCTTCAACTCAATAGCTCCAAAACCGAAGCCATCCTGGTTGGCATTTCTCACCAGATCAAATCATCATCCATAACCAGCATCACCTTTTCTGGCACCAACATTCCCCTCTCATCAACAGTCACTAATCTTGGTGTAAAAATGGACTCCCAACTCACTTTTGAAGATCATATAAATCACCTATGCAAGACCTCTTTCTACCACCTCCATAACATCTCCAAACTCCGCCCCATTCTCACCCTCTCAGATGCCGAAAAGCTGGTTCATGCCTTTGTCTCCTCCAGACTGGACTACTGCAATGCACTTCTCATTGGGATCCCTAGAAAGAGTCTGCAGAGGCTTCAGTACATCCAAAACTCTGCAGCTAGGATCCTGATGAGAGTGCGGAAACATGAGCACATTACCCCCATTCTTCACTCACTCCACTGGCTTCCTATCTCCACCAGGATTGAGTACAAGGTTTCCCTCCTAACACATCAATGCATCCATGGACACCCCCCCCCACCTCAAAGAACTTATTAACCCACAGAGCACAACCTGTTCCCTCCGTTCCACTCACTCAAACCTCCTCCACATACCCAGAACCAGACTCAGGACAATGGGAGATAGGGCCTTTTGTACTGCTGCCCCACATCTGTGGAATGCCCTCTCTGACTCCTTGAGGCCACCTCAATCCACTCACTGTTTTAAAAAAGGCCTTTTTAGCAAAGCTTTTTTTTAACCTGTAGCACTTTGAGATCTCTGATGAAAAGTGTGTAATAAATAAATTGTATTAATAATAATAATAATAATAATAATAAAAATAATAATAATAATAAAAAAAAAAACAGAAAATTTGATTGTGAAAAGAAGCATCCTTCAGACGAGGAATTAAACTGGCATTCTGTTGTCATGAATTCCCCACCTTAATTATGATTTTGACTTTATTTTCTTTTTGAAGTTGGAAGCACATTATGATGGCTGGTTTGGCTGTTGTAAACAGCTAGCTTGCTGCTGATCATTCCCTGACTTGTATGGGTGCAAAAGTTTTAGTATAACTAAACGGACTTCAGAACATAAAAAGAAGCAAACTTTTGATGAAGTGTTAGTTTAGCACCTGCAAAAAGGTGCGTCGTTCACATGAGGCATTAAACAGGCCTCCTGACATTCTGTTGTCATCAATTCCCCACCTTAAATATGAATTTGACCTCAATGTTTAGGCTTGTAGTGCATCCTGACGGCCATATTGAGCTATTCAGGATGTGCTACCCCTCTATTAGAGCATCTTAATTAAAGCGCAGACTTCGAATGTAGCTGTTGCGTGCAGTAGGCAAAGTCTGGTTCCTCTTTCAGGCACACAACGGAATACAATGCCAGAAACAATGATTTTAAAAGCTCTGCTTGAGGTTTTTCACTTTGTATTTTTACTCAGCACACTCAGGCTTAATGGAAACAGGTCCAAGTTGAGCCACAGACCTTTTGCCTAATGCTAGTTCAGAATCACACATTATATGTACCTCTCACAGTGGAATACAGCTGAATATAGTGTGTGAAATGGTCAGAGCAAAATCCTCAGTTTTTGTGCTGAATATTGTTCCTTCTGTTCAAAGTTAGATCGCACTGAGCTGCAGGATGGGGGAGCTTACTTGTTTAACCCGAGAATAACTGTTTCACTATGAGAGCACCCCCCCACCCACCCACAAATGCTACCACTGGCCTTAGAGTATCAGTCACGCCTGGAGGACTCCTGCCAAGCACTCTACAGAGTGTGCAAACCACACACGTCCACATCGACAGAAGCACTGAAACAAAGCAACTCATACTGGCTACTGTTATGTACTTCTCTACAAATATAAACCCATACTGAGTCATAGGGACTCAACTCCTACTGCAAACCAATATTAGACAATCAATAAAATATAAGCCAACATTTTTCTCAACCTGGTTACTGGTAGTTACTGTATATAGTTCACTGAAATCAACATTTTCAAAAACAGTTTATTGTTATTTATTAAATATGTTCTTTTTTAGATATTCAAGGCAAATTAACAGTGGCCATCAGCACATTTACATTTATGCCTTTGGCAGACGCTTTTATCCAAAGCAACTTACAGTGCATTCAGGCTAACATTTTTTTTTTTTTTTACCTAACATGTGTTCCCTGGGAATTGAACACACAAAAAAACACACCTAAAAACAAATGCTCTACCACTGAGCCACAGGAACACTGTACTCAGGAGCACATAATTTTACAATTCTATAATTCTATAATTTTTGCCCACAACACACCAGAATTATCTCACAATACAACAAAACAACAACATAGGGTCACTGGAAAAGCCTCTACTACACACATATTTGTGATATAATGTTTTTTTTTTTTCTGTTCACCCAAATTATTATTACAAGGGCATATTATTTGCGTGGTTTCCTACACAGTGTTATGACCTCAAAACACTTTTGCCAGAGTGCATAATTTGTAAAGTAATACATTGACACTTGCATCACATAAGCAACTAATTTGTATGACTTTTCTAACATAGTAAACTTGTGTGGTGGCTCCTGCTTTTTCTATGAAGAATTACTCTTGAAGTCTTGGGATTTTGTTGCCAGAAAAATAATAGAAATAATTCAGTCGAGAGTCTCTGCAGAGAATTTCTAGAATCTTTTTCTGTACCCTCTTTTATACAGGGTTTTTTTTTTTATTTTATTTTATTTTTTCTTGGCTTGTGTAATACATTTCATACATATTTGTTATGGGACCACGATGCAGTCAGGAGGGCTTAATTTCATGTTCTGTGATAGTAAGGGCCCCATTATATGCTTCACCTTATGTCTGCACATTCCATTCTCATACAAATTTCTCCTCCCAAACTTGACTAGGAATGAGTAAATGATCCCGTCTCCCTAATCCCCTCATTCAATATAAAACAATGTTATAAGCATGAACGTGCAATTGGTTCAGCGCTTGCCTGTAGTTGTCACAGTTATGTAGTATACAACAGAAATAAAAAATCAAGACATAAAACATCACAAAAAATAGCGTAGCTGATCTTCAGCCCAGACCCTTTGTGCATTGTAGAGGGTCACACTTGGGCAGAGGTTAGGCTAGCACTTACACCCAGGGTTTTGTTCATCTTTATACTTTTTCTTCATCCTCAGTTGAGGAACTAGAGTTTCAACCTTTTGCCAATGTTTGTGACTTCCAGTTGGGTGCATAAGGCCAGTCCTGGTAATGTACATTTTGGTTACTCTTCAAAATCTATTTCTCTTCATCTTGACATCTTAGAATTTCCATTTGCCTAGCTGTGGCTTGGACAACTAGTGACCTTAATACGGGAAGCACACACCAAAACAGTAATCCTCCTATTAATACTGCAATTCATTCCTAATTTAGCTAACCATGCTCCCCATGCTCCTAACTTTAGATCAAACCAATCCCACATTTTATTATCTGTCCCAGCATTAGTTTTAAGTTCAATCCTTAGTTTTTTTTTTTCTTGTTTTTTTTTTGTTTGTTTGTTTGTTTGTTTTTAATTTGGTCATTACTTCAGTGAATGCGCCTTCTGGAGCAGTAATATTTGGGATATAAGTACAGCATTTATCCCCGAACATAACACACACTCCCCCTTTCTCAGCTAACAAATAATCTAGAGCTATTCTATTTTGCCATGGCATTCTGCTTGTTGCATCCAATTGCTCTCCTAAAAGCGATAAGGCCTCATCATCAGTGTAATTAATAAATCTTTGCTGATTGTCATATATGTAATTGATCCATTCTGTATTTTTATTTTGTGTAGTCCAAATTAATATTGATTAAATCCCTGATTTGACTTCATCTCTTGCTTTAAACTCATAAGGTATACCTCTTGGTTGAGAAACTGAAACTATATAAACTGCAGGATCTTTTTCATAGGCTCTTCTGGATCTGGGTTTCTCTTCATTTGTTACTTCCTCTTCTAGAGAGATGTGACTCATTTTATGTGTCAGCATAACCCTAGTAACTACAGTAATCCTGACCAATTTTCTGGTAATGTTGTCAAGAGGCCATATTCTAATCCACACATCCACCATATGTCTGCCAATGCAATATCGATGTCATCAAATATAGGTGATGGGCCTTCTTTTATCACTAAATAGTCATCTTTACATCATGGTATTTTACATATTTTGCTGCATTTCCCTTCAAATCTTCCTAGGTCAATATTTCCCTTCTTCTCATAACATAAACATTTCTGATCTGCATTAATTATATTTTCCCTTGTTTTTTTTTTTTTTTTTTCTTCATACTATTGGTCATTTATGGGTACGTATGCATTGTAATTCAATTGCTTCTCTGTAGTTTGTTGTAGATTGTAAAAACCGGCACCAATATGAGGAAACTATGCAGTTTTCCCATTTCTCTTTTTCTGCTGTGTAATTTACCCTTTTATACCAATTATTGTCTTCTGCCTTGTCCCATAATATATCTGAATTGCCCGTTCTCTCATAAGTAATATTATGGTTGTCATAAAATGTGTCTATTTTGTCTAGATACTTTTTTGTATCTTTTTCTTGTTCTTTTTGGATTAAGTCAAATACACTGCTATATTCAACTGAGGGGGTGAAAGTTGACTCTAGGGAAGTCTGGGTGCTGTTGAGTGCTCTCACACCCCCTGTCAGGTTGGCCGAGGTGGGGGCACTGGTCAGCTCATTTCTAACAATTAGAAATACTCAACCCACTCTCCCCTATGCAATTATAACTCATTTGAATCTCATGTGATCACTGTAACAGCTCCTATTAAACTCTAGGTTGTGGTAATTTACCACCCTCCTGGGCAAATTCTATCCACTTTCCTAGAGGAGCTGGATGGGCTGCTGTCCTCATTCCCAGAGGATGGCAGTCCACTTTCAGTCTTTGGCGACTTCAACATTCATCTGGACAAGCCTTATTCTACAGACTTCCATTCACTCCTTGCTTCATTTGATCTCAAACGGCTTACCACTACAAGCATGCACAAATCAGGCAATCAACTAAACCTACAGTAATTTACACACACAATTGTATTGCAGACAACATTCTGGTAAAACCCCTACATATCTCTGACCATTTCTTCATTACATTTAAACTACATTTTGCCACCTGTATGCCACCAACCCCTATACCAGTTAATTTTAGACTAAACCTAAATCCCTTTCCCCCTCCCATCTTTCCTTTGTAATATCCTCCTTTCTTCCCTCACCTTCTCATTTCTCATCTCTGGATGTGAATGCAGCAACTGACACTTTACTCACAGGCACTTTCCCCACCTCAAGCAGGCTCGGGTACCCCTACTGCTCAAAAAAAAAAAACTACATTAAACACTTCACTTACAGATAGCTACAGACCTGTGTCTCTCCTTCCATTTATAGTGAAAACCCTCGAAAGAGTTGTTTTCAAACAGATATTATTGTTTCTTTCACAGAACAACAAACTGGACGCTAACCAGTCAGGCTTCAGGAGTAGCCATTCAACTGAGAGTAGGGTAGGTATCCAAAGCACATGAACTTGTCCCTGGGTTCCTCAGGGATCAGTTCTTGGACCCCTCCTCTTTTCCATATACACAACATCACTGGGTCCCATCATACAGGCACATGGCTTCTCCTACCATTGCTATGCTGATGATACACAGCTCTATCTTTCATTTCAACCAGATGATCCAACGGTAGCTGCACGGATCTCAGGCTACCTAGTGGTCATCTCGGCATGGATGAAAGAATATCACCTACAGTTCAACCTGGCAAAGACTGAGCTTCTTGTCTTCCCTGCCACTCCGACTCTTCAGTATGATTTCTCAATTCAGCTAGGTTCTTCTACAATTACCCCATGAACTTCAGTCAGAAATATTGGTGTAACATTTGATGACCAGCTGACCTTCAAAGACCAAATTGCAAAGACTGCTCAATTTTGTACAACATCAGAAAGATCAGGCCCTTTCTAACAAAGAATGCTGCACAACTTCTTATCCAGGCCCTTGTAATTTCTAGGCTGTACTACTGCAGTGCTCTTCTGGCTGGACTTCCATTAAACACAATCAAACCGCTACAAATGATTCAGAATGCAGCGGCACGACTGGTCTTCAACAAGCCCAAAATAGCCCATGTTACACCTCTCTTTATCTCCTTGCACTGGCTATTGGTTGCGGCTTGCATCAAGTTCAAGACATTGATGCTTGCATATAGAACAGCCACAGGATCAGCACCCACCTATTTCCACTCACTATTACGAATCTACATCCTCTCCAGAAGTTTGAGATCCACTAGTGAGCGACGCCTTGTGGTACCATAACAGAGTGGCTCAAAATCACTTTCCAAAATGTTCTCTTTCAGCATTTCTGACTGGTGGAATGATCTTCCCACCCCTATCCGGAATGCTGAATCCCTGACAATTTTCAAGCGACAGCTGAAAATTAATCTCTTTTGAAGCTACTTGACTTTTTTGTAAAAAAAATAAATAAACAAATAAACAAAATATAACCCAAAAAAAATACTCTTTACATATTCCTTCTCTTTCTAGCTTGTACTTATTTGAAAAATGTTTAAAAGTTGGTATTACAAGCACTTCCTGTGTCTGTTTGCCTGTTCAATAAGAATCACTTTATGTATCCCCCAATTGTAAGTCGCTTTGGATAAAACGTCTGCAAAATGACTAAATGTAAATGTATTCCTATTGTGTCTATATATACTCTTTCAGGAGAACTAAACATTTATTTCTCCAATTTACATAATGCATCTCTTCCTAACAAATTAACAGGAGTCTGATACAAGAATGGGTATGGTTACACTTTTATTTTTGGTTTGTAGACACACTGGAGCTGTCATTGGAATGAGCTGTGTTTGTCCCGCGAATCCTATTGCCTTTGCAAATTTTCCAGACAAGGTGAGATGTGAGGCATAATTTGAATTCACACAAGTATAAACATCTCCTGTGTCTACCATCATTGGTGTGGTCTTTCCCCCTATTTAAATTTGCAGAATAGGTTCTTGATCAGCTTTAGCTGTTAAAAGTGGAAGCTGACTCTGCCCTGTGAGATTCTCTTTAATGATGGGTACAGGGATCTGGTGTGCATCTGGAGGGACTGCTGTGGGTTGGCGTGGCTGAATAGCTGGTGAAGGAGCATTTACTGGAGACATCACTGTCATTTGTTCTGATTCTTCTTTCTTTGCCGAAGCTTGAATCTATTCTTATTATTTTGTTGTTGTTGTTGTTAGTTCTACAAGTTGTAAGTAAATTCATTTTCTCTGTAGCTTTTCTCTTGGTTCTTGAGCTTCTGTTCATTTTTTTTTGTATTGCTCCACTGCATGAGAAACAGGGTCACATAACTCTTTGTGTGTTTTAGAGTTTAAGATGACCACGTCCTCCAGCCTGCTCTTTATAGCTTGTGGCATAGTATCAATCAAAGCATTTCTAAACGCTAATGCCATTAATGGGTCTCCTTCTGGATTCTCTTCAGTTTCTTGCTTCCATCTTTTCAGCTGTCTCTGGACATATGTGGTTGGATTTTCTGTTTCCCCGAGCTGTTCTACCTTTAATGATTTAGAGTCCAGTCTGATCGGGTACTCTGCACACAGTGCCTGCCACACTGCTGGACAGAATGCATCAAAAACTGTTCCATCCATGTAGTGAGAGTCCACAGCTCTGTCCAGATTGGATGCTTGAAGAATTTCTTCCATCTTTGCCACACCTATAGTATTTGCCAGAAGTGCTTTAATGTCACCCACAGCTAAAAGTTTGCCCATATTTTCTTCTTTGAACACCTTATTCCACTTTCAAGCCCCCTTGTGGATGTCTGGGAGGTGAGTGACCAGCCCCTCAAGGTCCTGTGAGGCCCAGGGGACATACTGTCCCTGTGTACCCTTAATTAAAATTGGGAGTTGTGCAGCCAGTGGTCTAAGTCTACCTTATATCTTGCTTGTTCCCATGTTCCTTTATCAAATGATGACTCCTCCCCTTCACTCACTTCCTCTCTGCTTTCTAATAGCTTACTTCTATCTCTCACCAGTTTATCTGCCTCTTGTATACATTTTTATGTTTCTTTAATTATCCTTCTTATTTCTGTTTCCATAGCCTCTGCCTGTGCCTCTGCCTTATCTTCTCTCCTCATCTGCTCTAACATTTCCTCATTTCCTGTTTTTCCTTCATAGTTTGCTTTCATAATTTCTTATGATATGCATGCCTGTTTATAACAATCTAAAAGTAAATATCCCTCACTCTTTTTATTCTGACGCCTCTTTGGTCTTACGTCTGATTCTTTTTGTTTTTCTTTCAATTCTACTTGTCATTCCATTTGCATTTCTCCAGACACTTCTACAGTACCCTTAAGTATTGGGAACTGTCCCTCTGGGGGTAGATATGGGGGTGGTTTAGAAAACAACTCTTCTTTTTTCTTTGTCTCTTTGCCTGCCTCTTTTAGTATTTTTCTTGATGGTTTTATACTTTTCAATGAGTTCTCCCCTTCTTTTTGAACAAGGTTAGGACTTCTGTCTCTTTTTCCCTTTTTAATTCTCCCTTTTCTCTCTCTCTTTTTTTTTTAGTTTAGATGATTAAAAATCATCTTAGTTTTATGATTTTTTTTTTTAATCAGAGTTTCTATTTCCTCGCAGAATGCTACATCAAATGTCCCTTCCTTTGGCCATTTTGTCATCATATTCAGTGTTGCCAACTAATTTTCAGTGTAAGTTTTTAAAGGAAGTCGAATTGTTGCTAATAACTTAATTCATGTGATGTGTGCACTGCTAGGCATCTTTGGTTTCCTCTTTTTTGCGAAATTTAGATGGAAAATGTGTGCCTTTTTATTATTTGAGTCACTTATCAAAAGTTGCTAAAAGTAGCCAAATGAAATTTGAAAATAGCAAAATTTGTTGCTAGGTGCTTTTGGAAGAAAAAGTTGCTAGGATAATTTGAAAAGTTGCTAAATTTAGCAACAAAATTGCTAAGCTGGCAACACTGATCATATTTTAGTTATCTGCTGCCATTTGTTTGACAGCTTGACTATCAGTTCTTTACACAATTGATATTTTACTCCTAATATTTCAACCGGAGTGGCTGCCATAATTTTTCCTATCACCTTTATTTACATAGCACTTTTAACAATACAGATTGTGTCAAAGCAACTGTACAGCATTAATTAGGAAAATAGTGTGTCAATAATGCAAAATGGCAATAGTAAACACTCATTTTTCAGTTAAAGTTCATTCGAAACCAGGCTCAATCGGGGGGCCAGTTCTCCTCTGGCTATAATTTTTCCTATAATATGACAATCTTATATTTAAAGCTCTCTCTCTCTCTCTCTCTCTCCTCTCTCTCTCTCTCTCTCTCTCTCTCTCTCACTCTATACATATATATATATATATATATATATATATATATATATATATATATATACATATATAAACCCGATTCCAAAAAAGTTGGAACACTGCACAAATTGTGAATAAAAACAGAATACAATGATGTGGAAGTTTCAAATTTCAATATTTTATTCAGAATACAACATAGATGACATATCAAATGTTTAAACTGAGAAAATGTATCATTTTAAGGGAAAAAATAAGTTGATTTTAAATTTCATGGCATCAACACATCTCAAAAAAGTTGGGACAAGGCCATGTTTACCACTGTGTGGCATCCCCTCTTCTTTTTATAACAGTCTGCAAACATCTGGGGACTGAGGAGACGAGTTGCTCAAGTTTAAGAACAGGAACGTTGTCCCATTCTTGTCTAATACAGGCTTCTAGTTGCTCAACTGTCTTAGGTCTTCTTTGTCACATCTTCTTCCTTATGATGCTCTAAATGTTTTCTATGGGTGAAAGATCTGGACTGCAGCCTGGCCATTTCAGTACCCGGATCCTTCTTCTACGCAGCCATGATGTTGTAATTGATGCAGTATGTGGTCTGCCATTGTCATGTTGGAAAATGCAAGGTCTTCCCTGAAAGAGACGATGTCTGGATGGGAGCATATGTTGTTCTAGAACTTGGATATACCTTTCAGCATTGATGGTGCCTTTCCAGATGTGTAAGCTGCCCATGCCACACTCACTCATGCAATCCCATAACATCAGAGATGCAGGCTTCTGAACTGAGCGCTGATAACAACTTGGGTTGTCCTTGTCCTCTTTAGTCCGGATGGCGTCCCAGTTTTCCAAAAAGAACTTCAAATTTTGATTTCTCTGACCACAAAACAGTTTTCCACTTTGCCACAGTCCATTTTAAATGAGCCTCGGCCCAGAGAAAACGCCTGCGCTTTTGGATCATGTTTAGATATGGCTTCTTTTTTTACCTATAGAGTTTTAGCCAGCAACGGCAAATGGCACGGTGGATTGTGTTCACCGACAATGTTTTCTGGAAGTATTCCTGAGCACATGTTGTGATTTCCATTACAGTAGCATTCCTGTATGTGATGCAGTGCCGTCTAAGGGCCCGAAGATCACGGGGATCCAGTATGGTTTTCCGGCCTTGACCCTTACGCACAGAGATTGTTCCAGATTCTCTGAATCTTTGGATGATATTATGCACTGTAGATGATGATAACTTCAAACTCTTTACAATTTTTCACTGAGAAACTTTCTGATATTGCTCCTCTATTTTTTGCCGCAGCATTGGGGGAATTGGTGATCCTCTTCCCATCTTGACTTCTGAGAGACACTGCCACTCTGAGAGGCTCTTTTTATACCCAATCATGTTGCCAATTGACATAATAAGTTGCAAATTGGTCCTCCAGCTGTTCCTTATATGTACATTTAACTTTTCCGGCCTCTTATTGCTACCTGTCACAACTTTTTTGGAATGTAATCAACATCCACTATTAACCCCAATATTCATTTTACTACATACATGTGTACAGTTCCTGTACTAGTGTGCACAAAATTGTGAATAAAAAACAGGATACAATGATGTGGAAGTTTCAAATTCAAGTATTTTATTCAGAATACACAAGATGACATATCAATGTTTATATCTGGAGCATAATGTAATATATTATAAGCCGGAAAAAATATAGTTGATTTTAAATTTCAGCGCATCAAACACATCTCAAAAAAGTTGGGACAAGGCCAGGTTTAACCACTGTGTGGCATCCCCTCTTCTTTTTATAACAGGCTGCAAACATCTGGGGACTGAGGAGACGAGTTGCACTGCCTCAAGTTTAAGAACAGGAACGTTGTACCATTCTTGTCTAATACAGGCTTATAGTTGCTCAAAACTGTCTAAGGTCTTCTCACTCTGTCACATCTTCTTCCTTATGATGCGCCTAAATGTTTTCTCATGGGTGAAAGATCTGGACTGCCAGCCTGGCCATTTCAGTACCCGGATCCTTCATTCTACGCAGCACATGATGTTGTAATTGATGCAGTATGTGGTCTAGGCATTGTCATGTTGGAAAATGCGTAAGGTCATTCCCTGAAAAGAGACGATGGTCTGGATGGACGAGCATATGTTGTTTCTAGAAACTTGGATCATACCTTTCAGCATTGATGGTGGCCTTTCCAGATGTGTAAGCTGCCCATGCCACACTCACTCAATGCAAATCCCATAACCATCAGAGATGCAGGCTTCTGACCTGAGCGCTGATAAAAACTTGGGTTTGTCCTTGTCCTCTTTAGTCCGGATGGCGTCCAGTATTTCCAAAAAGAACTTCAAATTTTGAATTTGTCCTGAGCCAAAAAACAGTTTTCAACTTTGCCAACAGTCCATTTAACTTGAGCCTCGGCCCATGAGAAAACGCCTGCGCTTATGCGATCATGTGTGAGATTATGGCTTCTTTTTGACCTATAGAGTTTTAGCCAGCAACGGCAAATGGACGGCTGGAGGTGTTCACCGACAATGTTCTTCTGGAAGTATTCCTGAGCACAATGTTGTGATTTCCATTACAGTAGCATTCCTGTATGTAGATTAGCAGTGCCGTCTAAGGGCCCAAAGATCCACGGGCACATCCAGTATGGTTTCCGGCCTTGACCCTTACGCAACAGAGATTGTTTCCAGATTCTCTGAATCCGTTGGATGATATTGATGCACTGTAGATTGATGCTGATAACTTCAAAAAATATGTTACAATTTTCACTGAGAAACTTTCTGAATATTGCTCCTCTATTTTTTTGCCGCACAGCATTGGGGGAATTGGTGATCCTCTTCCCATCTTGACTTCTGAGAGACACTGCCACTCTGAGAGGCTCTTTTTTATACCCAATCATGTTGCCAATTGACATAAATAAGTTGCAAATTTGGTCCTCCAGCTGTTCCTTATATGTACATTTAACTTTTCTGGCCTCTTATTGCTACCTGTCACAACTTTTTTGGAATGTAATCAATTTCTACTATTTTCTTCTATATCATGCACTTTTAAGCCTAGTATTTATTTTACTACATACATGTGTACAGTTCCTGTACTAGTGTGCATTTATATTCTAATCTATTTTATGATCACTCAGTATCCAAAAATGCTAAAAAAATAATTATCCTACTTATTTTCCCTTCTTTTCTATTGTTAAAAGTTTGTCAGCAATAAAAATATATATTTTTATTAATACAATTATTTAACTTAGTCCATATACCTAAATTATACTCTGCTATCTGAACTACATTGGTCTCCTAAACTTCCTAAATATTATCTCCCTAAGTAACACAATATATGCACTCAAATTTGTACGAAAAATCTACAATGCCAATATTTTGATCCAGTCTTTATTGAAACAATTTCCCAAAACACATTCACTCCTTCTAGTCCCTTTATTCACAGGGCTCATACATTCATCCTTTGTCCATTTATTTATAGGGCTCATATACTCATTCATCCCTCTCAGCTGTGGCACTAGCTGCATCTGACACTCTACCAGACCCCACTTAAGAGACAGTCCAGGATACAGAATTCATTGTCTCATCCAACCATAGTCATTCACACAGACACAGACATTAAAACAGACTACACTACACTCTTCCTGAGTGACCTGTCAGTTCTACTCACTCTTTCACTGATACACTTCCTCCACACAGTAAAAAAAGCAGTACCCTGCAGGGATTTTTGCCTACCTGTGCAGTCTTCTGTGTATTTTATTTCTCTTTTTTTCTTTTCATCTAAACAGAGCGGTAGCCGTAGGACTTAAACTAAATATCTTTCTGAATTAATATCTAAAAATTCACACAATCCAAAAATTATGTTTAATACGTTAAATACTATTTTTTTCGGTAACACTTTATTTCGACAGTCCACTTTAGACATTCTACTAACAATAAGTAACTTTGCAACTGTATGTCTACTAGCAGTGTGTAGAGTATTAGTAGACTGTCTGCTTAATATCTTCTAACACTTTCTTTGTCAACTTATTGTCAACTACTAACCCTAAATCTACCCCTAACACTAACCCTAAACCTACCCTAACAGTCTACTCTGAGAGTTAGTAGACATGTACAGTAGTTGCAAATTAATGATAATTAGTTGACGTAGTTACAAAGTTACTTATAGTTATTAGAATGTCTAAAGTGGACTATCAAAATAAAGTGTAACCATTTTTCTCCTGCTATCACGTCTGGTCTGGACAGTATTCCAGAGACCTGTGCAGCATTCCTACATTCTTTCATGGGAAAGGTGGACGCCATACGGTCTACTGTTACAGTGTGCAATCATGACCCCTCTGAACCACTCACTTGTCATGCTTTTTTTGAACAGTTTGATCCAATATCCCTTTCTGAGCTTGGCAATATAGTTCACAAGATTAAGCCTACCACCTGTGGATGTTATCCCCACCCGGCTCTTTAGAGAGGTCCTGGATACTAGTGCATTGGCTAGTCAGCCATTATAAATTGGCTATTATAAACAGATCCTTAGACAGTGGCCGTATTTGTATGTGCCACAAACAAGCAGTGATCACGCCTCTTAAATAAAGCCAAATTTAGACACAACCAATCTTAAAAATTGCCATTCTTGTCTAAAATTAGAGAAAATAGTGTTTAATCGATTATCTTCATTTGTCTCACAAAACAATATTTTAGATAAATTTCAGTCTGGTTTTAGAGCCCACATAGCATCGAGTCTGCACTGCTGAAGGTATTGAATGATCTACTCCTTGATTTGGACTCCGGTAAATCTGCTATTTTAATGCTACTTGATCTTAGTTCTGCATTTGATTCAGTTGATCATGCTACCCTTCTTAATCGTCTAAGGGATGAAGTTGGCATTAGGGGCACAGCACTGGATTGGTTCTCATCATACCTCTCTGATAGATCAGTTAAGGTGATGATTGGACACTTGTCCTCTCCTTCTGCACCACTCATTTATGGGGTTCCTCAGGGATCCCTCTTGGGCCCTATCTTAATTTGTTTGTATATGCTCCCCTTGGGATTGTTGTCTTTGGACCCCCAGGTGCTGTCTCTGATATCACTATCAATCTAGATTCTATGTCATCAAACATTCATCCTTTTGCTAAAAACTTGGGTGTGATTTTTGACACTTACCTGAATTTTGAAAAACAGAGAAGTACTGTGGTGAAGAGCAGCTTTTTTCAACTAAGGCAAATAGCCAAATTAAAATTTGGAGATAGTTACTCATGCCTTCATCACTTCCAGACTTGATTATTGCAGTTGGTTCAGAACGCAGCCATGAGGTTCCTAACTGGTACTAAGAGGAGAGAAAGCATTTCTCCTGTCCTAGCATCTCTTCATTGGTTACTGGTGCAGCATAGGATCCATTTAAAATTTTTTGACTCAGAATCAGAAAGAGCTTTATTGCCAAGTATGCTTGCACATACAAGAAATTTGTTTTAGTGACATAAGCTTCTAGTACAACGGGGACAACAACAACACACAGGCAAAAATAAATAAATAAATAAATAAATGAAAAGAAAAAGAAAAAGACATACAAATAGACAAATATTGCCAATAAATCATTTTTTTTAATATTTTTTTTTTTTATGAACAGTTGTGCTATAGATGATAAAATGGAATAGAACAGAGTGAGATGCAGGGATGTACTATGATCGAGGTGTTAACAAATAAATATATGGATATTCCACATTTTTTATTGCATAAGTGGGGAACATTTCATTGTTAATGAGGTAGATTGCCTGGGGGAAGAAAGTGTTCTGATGTCTGATTTTGTAGCTGAACCAAACAAGACAGTTATTGAAGTGCACAGGACAGACTCTATGAAAGCTGAGTAGAACTGTTTCAGCAGCTCCTGTGGCAGGTTAAACTTCCTCAGCTGGTGAAGGAAGTACAACTTTTGTTGGGCCTTTTTAACAATGGAGTCAATGTGATTGTCCCAATTCAGGTCCTGAGAGATGGTGGTTCCCAGGAATCTGAATGACTCCACTGCCGCCACAGTTATGTCTATGATGGTGATTGGGGGGAGTGCAGGGGGGTTTCTCCTGAAGTCCACTATCGTCTCCACTGTTTTGAGTGTGTTCAGCTCCAAGTTGTTGAGACTGCACCAGACAGCCAGCTGCTCAGCCTCTTTTCTGTAAGCAGACTCGTCACCGTCCTGGATGAGACAGATGACTGTAGTGTCGTCTGCAAACTTCAGGAGCTTGACAGAGGGGTCTTTACAGTCACATTCATACATGTACAAGAAGAAAAGCAGTGGGGATCAGAACGCAGCCCTGAGGGGCACCAGTGTTGGTGGAGTGGCTGTTTGACATGAATTTCCCCAGTCTCACTAGTTGTTGCCTATCTGTCAGAAAGCTGGTGATCCACTGACAGATAGATCTAGGAACAGAGAGCTGGGTCAGTTTGGTCTGGAGGGCTGTTGGGATGATGGTGCTGAAAGCTGAACTAAAGTCCACAAACAGGATCCTCACATAAATTCCTGTTTTGTCCAGATGTTGCAGGATGAAGTGCAGTCCCATTTTTACTGCATCATCCACGGACCCCCATTCACATAAAGGCAAACTGCAGGGGGTCCAGTAAGGGTCCAGTGATGTCCTTCAGATAAGCCAGAACCAGTTTTTCAAACGACTTCATGAAGACAGACGTTAGGGCCACAGGTCTGTAGTCGTTAAGTCCTTTTATCTTGGGTTTCTTTGGAACGGGGATGATGGTGGAGCGTTAGAAGCAAGAAACTACACAACACAACTCCAGAGATCTGTTTGAAGATCTGTGAAAAGATGGGGGCCATCTGGTCAGCACAGGTTTTTAGACAGGCTGGTGTAATGCCATCTGAGCCTGTTGCCTTTCTTCTTTTGTTCTTCCTGAAGACCTGGCACACATCGTCCTCACTGATTTGAAGAGCATGAGGTGGGGGGAGGGGGATTGCAGAAGGTGTTAACGGTTGTGTAGAGAGAT
The DNA here is from genome assembly GCF_018340385.1 of Cyprinus carpio. Taxonomy (NCBI): domain Eukaryota; kingdom Metazoa; phylum Chordata; class Actinopteri; order Cypriniformes; family Cyprinidae; genus Cyprinus; species Cyprinus carpio. The sequence goes on along the minus strand of NC_056578.1, from coordinate 25,463,246 downwards.
GGTCAGAACAGGTGTGGGGGTTTCAAATCTACAATAAAACTCATTCAGGTCATTAGCAAGTTGTTGATTTGCCTCAGTGCAGGGAGATGGTGTCTTGTAGTTTTTAATGGATCTCAGACCTTTCCACACTGAAGTTGAGTTATTGGAAGTGAACTGATCTTCCAACTTTTTAGCGTAGGTCCTTTTAGCCACTCTAATCTCTTTATTCAGTGGGTTCCTGGCCTGATTGTACAAGACTCTGTTCCCATTTCTGTGGGCATCTTCTTTGGCCTGATGAAGAAATGTCTAAGTTTTGCTGTAAACCATGGCTTATCATTGTTAAATGTTAAATAAGTCCTGGTAGGAATGCATATATCCACACAAAAACTAATATAGGATGTTACAGTCTCTGTGAGTTCGTCCAGATCGGTGGTTGCAGCTTCAAAAACACTCCAATCAGTGAGGTCGAAATAGGCTTTTAAAGCCCACTCTGTTTTGTTGTTCAATCTCTTTACAGTCTTTACTACAGGTTTTGCAGATTTAAGTTTTTGCTTGTAGGTTGCTATAAGAACCAGGCAGTGATCAGACAGCCCCAAAGCTGTTCATGGAACAGAGTAATTTGCATATTTTATTGCTGTGTAACAGTGATCTAGTATATTACTGTCTCTGGTGGGACATGTAACAGGCTGTCTTTATTTTGGCAGTTCACAGGAGAAATTGGCTTTATCAAAGTCCCCAAGAATGATTAAAACAGAGTCCGGGTGTTGTTGTTCTGTCTCTGTAAAACCAGACTCACGTGTGCTTGTGGATGAATGTAAACACTCACAAGAATGGCGAATAGAATGGTTTACAGTTAATGAAGAGCATTTTACAGTTTACAGTTAATGAAGAAGTTCGTCTGTTTTGTTGGGTAGAGAGTGGAGATTTGCCAGATGGATGCTAGGCAACGGCGTTCGAAATCCACGCTTTCTGAGCTTTACTAGCGTGCTAGCTCTCTTCCCCCGTCAGCGCGTCCTGTAGCGCTTGATCAGCGCTACTGCTCCGCCGACTTCAAGGCTCAGTAAAACATCCGAATAATTTAAATCCGGTGGAAGATTTGTGGTGTGTTCTGCTGAATGTTCAGCAGTTGTGCTATATAAATAAACTGACATTGACCTTGACTTTGCGCACTTCCTATACTTTATCTGTTTAACATTTATTGCTATCCTTCAAGACCCACTTAACAATAAACACAGACCATTGCATGCAATTAGTTGTTCTGGAATCAAACCCACTTTTTTTTCTTTTTGTACTTTAAATTTGGAAAAGCAAATGTTTTTTTTTTTTTTTTTTTTTTTTTTAGTGTCCTTACCACCAAGGGAAGACTGGCAAACAATGCACACTAATTATATAAGCACCTTACTGTTTGTGTTCAAAATCCACTCAAAGTGGTCGTCCACCCTGTTACTCCTTTCCAATCCTGTTTTTGATGCCAATTTGTGGTGGATCCTGCTTTTTCTATGAAGAATCACTCTTGAAGTCTTGGAGTTTTGATGCAGAGAATCTCTAGAATTTTTTTTCTGTACCCTCTTTTATACAGTTTTTTTTTTTTCTCAATGTGTGTTCAGTGCATCTCATACATATTTTTTTATGCTATGGATGCAGTCAGGAGGCCTTAATTGTATGTTCTGTGAAAGTAAGAGCCCCATCATATGCTTCACCATATGTCTAAACATTCCATTCTCATACAGATTTCTACACACGCAGACAAATATACATGATTATAATAGTAGAATAATTTAATACATAAATGTCTATATTCACATTGATTATACTTGAATAATTTCTATTTTTTATTAATAAACTGGTTATTAATATATATATATAATAACCTGGTATACAGCATTGCACTTGTGATGTGAAGCACTTCAGTACGAATCCTATAAAACATGAATCAGAAAATATGTTTTTATCTCTAATTTGCTTTTGGGTTTAGTGTTGTTAGTACGTTAATATGTATATTTTAGTGCCATTTACTGGATATTTCATTTCCAAACTGCTGTGATGCATTCAACAGCTAACATAAAACACTGCCAGATTCATGTTAATCTGTTTCAGACAAAACTAAATGCTGTTTTAGCACCACTCACTGGACCTTTTTTTTTTTTTTTAAGTGTCACAAAATGTGCAACAAAGTAATTTCATTTTGCAAAACTGGTGCCACAGACACATTTTTTCCATTGAGTCTGGGTTTCAAAAATGACCACTACTAAATTGTCCAAATACTTCTGCTGTGGACCATTTGTAATGCAAATCTTCCATTTAATGTTGTGGGTTAAATCGGTAGTTTTGTGCACTAATTCTGTTGTGCTGAGGATTAATTACTTTGTGTTGTGGGCTAAATCCCATATGTTGTTAGTAAATCCCTTTGTATTTGTTATCTTAATAGTGTTGTGTTGTACCCCCACAAGTCTTACTGAAAGAAAGAACAGAAAATTGGCATCATATTCCAGCTAAAAAAAGTCTGAGCATGCTCTAACACACCCACTCTTTCTCTCTTTTTTGAGTAAGTATATGAATACATTTACACAAATATGAGACCGAAAGCTTTGGTCTGTGATCCAGTTCATGCTGTGAGTTTTGGCCTGAATTGATTCTTTAAGCAAACCAGTCTCCTTTGGTGGGCTGAGGCTCAGGAGGGTGCTGCAGTCGCAAGGAGAGATTAACATGGTGGGCGAGGGCGATGACCTTCCAGTCTGAGTGAGATCTTCCCTGCCACTGATGCCAATTATACCTTCATGCCATCAGCTTCACACAGACACCTTCTGAACTGAACCTCTGTCCTATAATCCCATAGGTCTCTCTACCACCATCTCAGACACCCCGTAGAGGAGAAGGACTTCCGAGCAATTACCATGGAGTCATTCCTTGTCTCAAAACGTAATCTTCTATTTACATATCACTCTGAAGTCCTGCACCACTTAAAACCCCATTTGTGCTCATGCTGCTTCAGGTCTTGAGTTAAATGTTCTCTTCTCTTTGAGATCCTGTGGTGGAGGCTATTAAACAAGCACACTGACACTGTTAATTCGTTGGTAACAGTCATATCCATGCTCAGAATACTCAAAGTGGCTTTATATTTCCATTTATTTCCAGGATAAGTCGTGTATTTATTTTATTTATTTACTTTTTTTTATTCTGAATGTGACAGCATAAAACAACACTGTTACATTGTCAACTCTATGAGCTCCGGTTGCCACGTAAAAGCTTGTGTGTACTCTGTAGATGCAGAGTAGTAAATATAATCCTTTCTTTTTGTTAATGTAATAGATCCAACAACAGAAGAGTTAATGTTTCCTCCCTTTCTGGTGTCTTACTGGAACAGTGAGGGGGAGGAGGGGGAGAGGGATCAGATAAAAACCTTTAACACAGAGAGTGTAAAGTAAAATATTTATTTATTTATTTTTTATTTTTATTTTTTTGCCTCAGCATGGACTGCAGTTGTGGCAATCAAATCCAATGTGAACAATTCAGTTTCATAGCAATATTCGATTGAATATATATATATATATATATATATACATACAGGTCCTTCTCAAAAAATTAGCATATTGTGAAAAAAGTTCATTATTTTCCATAATGTAATGATAAAAACATTTAACTTTCAATAATTTTAGATTCATTGCACCCAACTGAATATTCAGGTCTGTTATTGTTTTAATATGATGGATTTGGATACAGCTCATGAAAACCCAAAATTCTATCTCAAAAAAAAATGAGCATATCATGAAAAGGTTCTCTAAACGAGCTATACCTAATCATCTGAATAACCTTATTAACTCTAAACACCTTGCAAAGATTCCTGAGGCTTTTAAAAAAACGCCCAGCCTGGTTTCATTACAACACAGCAATCATGGGAAGCTGCCGAACGGACTGCTGTCCAGAAGGCCATCATTGGACACAATACTGATGATTTTGGCATACAGCTCTTAAAACCCTAAAATTCCTATCTCAAAAAAGGTTTTAACATATCATGAAAAGGTTCTCTAAGCGAGCGTATTAACCTGCCTAATCATCTGAATCAACCTAATTAACTCTAGCAAACACCTGCAAAAAGATTCCTGAGGCTTTTTAAAAAACTCCCAGCCTGGTTCAAAATTGAACCACTCAAAACACGCCACATCAGTGAGGGTTAAGACTGCCAGTCAGCTGGCTGCTTGTCCAGAAGGCCATCATTGACACCCTGCCAAGCGAGGAGGAGTGAAGATTTCACAGAAAAATTTCTGAGCGAATAGGCTGTTCCCATGGGGGTACTGTCATCAAAGGCACCTCCAATTGGGAGAGTCTGTGGGAAGGAAAAAGTGTGACGCAAGGGAAGCAGCTGATGAAGCTTAAGGCGAGAAGCATCCTGGGCCCTCCATAACACATCAGCCAGACTCAGGATGATGCCTACATGCCACGCCGCATTGAAGCAGTTATGGCTGCAGAAGGACCGACCGATTGAGGAATAACTGACACATAATTATTTGCACGGTTGGGGGACCTGGTCGGATGAAATTGCAATTTTTGAGATGGACTGTGAGTCTGGAGTAAGCCAAAAACATCCAGAGCCACTGTGCAATGAGGCTAAAATATGTGCTTTTGAACCAGAAAAATAAGGCGGCTAATTTTTTGAGCGCCTGACCTGGGTTCATCAGAGAAGCAGCACTTGACTGTTGCTCTCAAGTATGGTCAAATGTTTTTATTTCTTTAATTTGGGCCATTCTGGATAGGAAATCCCAAATTCAGCATGTCATTGGAATATAAACTGAAGACCAATACAAAGAAAGGTTTTATCTGGCCAAGTATAGGCTGAAAAAGGTCAAGCATTAGCACTCCATACTAGTTGGGGGCCTGGCTACTGCAAATGCGGCCGTTGGCATGGAGCACTTCAGTCGTGGTCCATGCTTCAGGTGTATGAAGCCCAAAGCTTGATCATGGAGATTCAGATCTTCTGCATTGATGGGTCTGGCTATCGCAAATCTTCCACTTCACAATACTCCAGGATTTGTATGTTAAACCAATGTGTCTTTATTGGGGCCAAGGTATTGTCCTGCACTCACATTGTGCTTTTCAGTTTCTTAAAATATCTAATCAGGAAAGTTAATCTGTAATCAGCTTCATAGGCTATAATAATATGTGGCTGCAATGATGTACATGATTGTGTTTTTGAGAAAATGAAAATGTCTAGTGGTTTGAAAACGACGATGGCAAATGCTTGAATAAGTTCCAAGATAAAAACACCACTTACGTAAATGGTTCCCGGGACTTTGCGAACCAGCTTGTAGACCTAGAATGCTCAATTCTAATGATGTGGCAATCTCTCCTTACTCACTTACAGAAAACCTCATAGATTTAAATTTTACAGACAGGCTGTGTGGAAAAGAAGTCATAGTTGAGTAGGCGCAAATTCATGAATTCACACATGAGAAGCAAAGGCCTGCAGAATGAGCTGCATAAGAGTCCATTCATCAGCGTGTCACTGAGAGGGATGAGTTACAAGAAAAGACTGTGAGGACAAAATAAAGTATATAATGTATGTTTGTAGTTTATTAGAATATATTTAATTATCACAAAAAATAATGTAATATCACTTGTGAGTGCAGTGACACATGTTTATTAGGAACAATCAAAGCTGACTTTCATGAATTTTTTGCATCATTACAGTCAGTCACACAATACTTCAGAAATCGTCTTCCTTTTAACAATCTTATTTTCTACAAAAAAAAAAAAAAAGAAATGCTTAATGTCTTTGTGGAAACTGTGATACATATTTTTAAGATTCTTTGTTGAATAAAAATGTTTAATAGAAGTAATGGAATCAAATCAAATCAAGAAGAGCTGCGAATATGTTTTTTCCTTTCAGTTTTTTTAGGGGGGCTAAATTGAAAGAACAGCAATGTTTATTACATTTGTTACCGTTACATTTATTGTTACATTTATAATTATTTACATCAAGCTTTTGAATGGTATAGTAGTGTATATTGTTATTGAAACTTCATAATATTTCACTTGATTATACATTTAGTCAGGAATTATAGTTTGAAAAAAGTCTTAATAGTAAAATGTTTACACGTTATGTGAAAACTAGTACAAGTATATAAATAAATAAAAAGAGACTTACACATGTTTATGATCTCCGCTGAATAAAGTGCTTCATTCTTTTTTTCTGAGGAAATCCAAATCTCAAATCCTCAACCACATCACATCTTTTTGGGGTGAATTATGTCTTATTCTCTCATCGCGAAGCAAACAGTAAAATAAAAAAAACTTGAAAAAACAGTCTCGCTGCGTTGTCTTCTGTTGTGTGGGCGTATTCAAAAGCCGCGCGCTTCAGTGAAACATTTGAATCTCAAAAGCGCGCTCGGCGCGGGGGCGTGGTCGCATTAGAAGATAATGAAGGGAGACGTGAAAAACGGACATCGCGTTGTTTTCATATGGATTACTTTATCACAGAATATGTGTTTTCGGCAGCACTTGTTTAGTTTAAAAGTAGACATGTCAGGCTTTCTATAGATATCTCTCTCATGTCTCTGTGTTGAGTATTCACTGAGTTACAGTTCATTTTAATGACGCGTTTGTAACTGAAGATCAGCGCAGACAAAGGCTGCAGACAGCACTCCTTGTTTGTTTTCTTTATTTTATAAGTGCACAAGTTTTGTTGTTATTATTGTCTGTATAAAAAAAAAGTAGACCCTTTACAGATTCGATTGATGTATTGATCTTATCTGTAAGATCAAAACTTGAAAGTGTAATTTAAGTTCTTTTCGGGGTATCAGGAGAAAATACCCCCACACGTGTATACGCGTTAATCGACTTCAGAGGGTTAAGGTCAGGCGAGTTTGCTGGCCAATTAAGAACAGGGATAACATGGTCCCTAAACCAGGTACTGGAAGCTTTGGCACTGTGTGCAGGTGCCAAGTTCTGTTGGAAAATGAAATCTGCATCTCCATAAAGTTGGTCAGCAGCAGGAAGCAGGAAGTGCTCTAAAACTTCCTGGTATACGGCTGTGTTGACCTTGGACCTCAGAAAACACAGTGGACCAACACCAGCGGATGACATGGCACCGCAAACCATCACTGACTGTGGAAATTTACACTGGACCTCAAGAAATGTGGATTGTGTGCCTCTCCTCTCTTCCTCCAGACTCTGGGACCCTGATATCCAAAGGAAATGCAAAATTTACTTTCATCAGAGCACATAACTTTGGACTACTCAGCAGCAGTCCAGTCCTTTTTTGAAGCGAGACACTTCTGACGCTGTCTGTTGTTCAAGAGTGGCTTGACACAAGGAATGCGACAGCTGAAACCCATGTCTTGCATACGTCTTGTGTAGTGGTTCTTAAAGCACTGACTCCAGCTGCAGTCCACTCTTTGTGAATCTCCCCCACATTTTTGAATGGGTTTTGTTTCACAATCCTCTCCAGGGTGCGATTATCCCTATTGCTTGTACACTTTTTCTATCACATCTTTTCCTTCCCTTCGCCTCTCTATTAATGTGCTTGGACACAGAGCTCTGTGAACAGCCGGCCTCTTTTGCAATGACCTTTTGTGTCTTGCCCTCCTTGTGCAAGGTGTCAATGGTCGTCTTTTGGATAACTGTCAATTCAGCAGTCTTCTCCATGATTGTGTAGCCTACAGAATTAAACTGAGAGACAATTTAAAGGCTTTGCAGGTGTTTTGAGTTAATTAACTGATTAGAGTGTGGCACCAGGTGTCTTCAATATTGAACCTTTTCACAATATTCTTATTTTCTGAGATACTGAATTTGGGATTTTCCTTAGTTGTCAGTTATAAACATCAAAACTAAAAGAAATAAACATTTGAAATATATCAGTCTGTGTGTAATGAATAAATATAATTTACAGATTTCACTTTTTGAATGGAATTAATGAAATAAATCAACTTTTTGATGATATTCTAATTATACTGTATGACCAGCACCTGAGTATGTATGTATATATATATATATATATATATATATATATAATATATATATATATATATATATATATATATATAATATAATTAATATATATTTAATTACTCTTTAAAAGAATAGTTCACCCAAAATGTAAAATTTACTCACCCAAGATGTAGATGAGTTTGGTTCCTTATCTGGACAGATTTGGAGAAAATTTGCATTATGGGAGTCCAAACAGCTGATAAAAGCATCACAATAACACAAGTAGTCGACATATCTCCAATCAATCAATTATTGTCTTGTGAGGTAAATGTTTTGTGTTTATAATAAGCAAGAAGTTTTTTAACTTCAAATAACTGGTTCCAGAAAAGATATGTGTCCCTGAGAATATTGCTTTCTCATTTTATTTTAATTGATGGATTGGAGTTGTGTGGATTAATTTTGGATTATTCAATTCACTTCAGAACAAATTTATTTGTATAGCACTTTTCAAAATATACATTTATTTATGTATTTATTTATTGTTTTTTCAAAACAGCTTTAAAGAAAATGCATGTGTCTACATAACAATTTAGAGTGGTCTGTTATCAGAAGTGAATGTGTCCAAGTAATGTTCATTTCACAAATTAACAGTTTAAGGTAATAGAATCATGCAGTTTGCTAACATGAAATTAATTGGATTATTGTGATTTGTGGAAGTGATGTAGTGCTAAATTTCTCAAAATCTGAAGAAACAAACTCAGCTACATCTTGGATGGCCTGAGTGGGAGTAAATTTTAATTTTGGGGTGAACTATTTCTTTAAGACCTTTTCAACATTCAGACATGTCAAAGCCATAAAGGGTGTTGCCAGTTTTGTTTTCCCCTTTTTTAAAATGTATATTTCTCTCATTTTATTTTAAAGGTCTATTCAGTAGTTCTTTAACTAGCATTAGTAATACTGTTCTTCATGTACTTTACCGAGCTGCCATTCATTGACATAGATCAGCAAAGATCATCTCTGACTTTTATGTAAATGACACTTAATGGAGACAATTAACTCCCTTACGTGTCTAAAAAAAGAAGCAACTTGGGCATCACTACTGCTACTATATGTATAGGGACACATACAGAGTTTACTTCTTACTTTGTACAACTTTTTAATTTAGCACCAAACTTCTGAAAGCAACCACAGAATGCCCTCCACCGCAACATGATGTCTGCCCTGCCTCTTCATGGGGATTTCGGTTTAATTGCTTAATAATAAATAAATGCCTAATTATAAATGGTGCATCACAGAGTTCTCTCAGTGTGCAAATCAACCCTGCCACTCATGATATTTTTGAAATCTGACTCGAAATCTCCTCAAAAACACATTAGCGTGGGCACTCGCTCACTCTCACTCTCTGTCTGTCTGTCTATCTGGCTTCCTCCTGGAATGCCCTTTAATTACAGGTTTACATCAGTCCACAAGCTCTATGGGAGCTGAACAGCTGCTCTGCTCAATGGTCCATTTCAAAGCAACATAGGCTCCTGAAGTACCTGCGTGTGTCAGGCAGATGTTCATTAGCTAGTTCTTCATCTCGGTGCTGATAACAATGGGCTGGCAAAGTTTCTTGTCCTTTCATGGTGGTGTCTTCTCCATCCTCTACAGCCTCTCCTCCTCTCACACCCCTCCCTTCTCCATCTCTCTGTGCCAGAACAGACCAAACAATCAAAGTGTCAAAAACTTTCTGAAGTCAGACGAAGGGGCCATTTGACTGTAAAAAAGGTCTGGATTGTGCTCAGAGTGATGAGAGGAAGAGTATATGGTCATACAATACACTACATGATCCAGCATGAATGAATGTGTCGTTTGTGTCAATTTTAAGGTGATTTTTATATGTTGATCATATTTTCTCAGTGCCCATTTAAAGGCAACATATACTTGAAGGAAACACATCACTGTTTTGAGCCATTCACACAGAATAAGTTCACAAATGGTTTGCTCACCGGGATCCATTCCTAGCTTGAAACCAATTTTCAAAGATAGCCCAGTGGACTTTAACAAATGGGGCACACTCACAAATATCCATATAGGTCAAAACATTTACATCTTCATTGGAGTGGCCCTTAAGGAAAAGGCACTCTTATGGAGAGTCAGGATAACTTTTTCATATATCGCATGGCTTAAGATAAAAGGAACAAGATGCCCCTGTGAAAATCTAATATATATATATATATATATATATATATATATATATATATATATATATATATATATATATAATATATATATATATATATATATATATATATATATATACTGATGTGCTGTTTAACATTGCAGGGAGTATTATTCAGCCTGATGTTATATCAAGTGCTCATAAAATACAATTAAGTGCTGTAAGAGAGCATTTCAGAGAGAAAGAACAATAACAGTAGGTTATCCAAATTTTTTTAATAATTATTATTATTATTATTATTATTACTATTATTATTTTATTTATTTTTTTGGTAAAGAAGTACATCTTAAAATGTAACCAAAAAAGCAATTAAAAATAACGAAATATTTTAATGATTCAATGTCATGAAAAAAGTGCCTTTTTTTCTCACACAGGGATGCAACATGAATAATGTATGCATAGGATGACTTGCTGCTTTAGATGAATGAGAAGTAATGTCTTTGAAAGCTGTAGGAGGATCTGTGGCAAGAAACATTTTCTCAAATTGTGGTCATTTATATTGGCATATTTTATCTTCAGTTCTAATTTTGACATAATTTGAATTGCATTGTGTAAATAATGTCACAACTAAAATAATAATTCAAAGCAGAAGAGATGTGGAATAAATATAATTAGTTAGAAGATTGCTATGGAAACAAGCAATGACCATTTGACGTAAATTACAATGCAGTTTGCAAGTTGATGCCTTGAGGTAGACAGCATGACAGGAACAGGAAAAAAAAAAAAATTAACAAATTAATTAAAGTGCAACAATGTGTATTTTTATAATATGGTAAAATCCAGATTGCAGTTTTAAGTATATTGGAAAACCCCTGCAGAGCACAGGTTTTAAATAATAATAATAATAATAATAATAATAATAATAATAATAATAATAATAATAATAATAATAAATACAATTCTGCAATGTCCTATCCTCAGTTTCTCACTGAATGTGTCAAAGTTTAACTAAATGCAGTATCAACAGAAGGGAGAGAATGATTTAATATATTTTTTATTGTGTTGGATCATGTCACCAAATAATGTTTACTGTATTCCTTTCTATGTGAAGATGAAGGTTACAGGATTGTACTAATCAGTGAAGCAACATCAGGGCTGTCACACACATTTAGTATGACTGTAACCATTTGGCCTCATGCCTGGTTACAACAACACAATAATATCCACAAATCAAAGCTGGAATCAGGAAATAACACTATAATTATAATTCAACCAAGATGTGCATTCTTTTGCTTATTTCTACATAATATTATAGTGAGTAAAAAAAAAAAAAACTGACCACGAATCTTTGTTCTGCATGCATAAAGCATGTATTGTCTATTGTCTTTTACAATATTAGGGTCACCATAAATCTGTATATAATAATTACATATTCCGCTATCATGCCTAATCTGCTAGTGATTCAAATTCATCTACCTTATGGTGCCACAAACTGCAAGTTAAATCTGTTTTAAAGGAGCCTTGAAAAAGATGCATAAAAATGTCAATATACAATACTGCTCCATACAACACTTTATATCCTACAGTATTAATGATTACAGGCCCTGCTGGAGGGAAGAATGTATTTACTCTTATTACAGTATTTACAGCAGAAACAACAACAACAAAAGATCTGCATCCACTTGTCAATGTCCTTATAAGTTAGGAAGCACATGCTTTGCTTTCGGTGTCACTACGAACGTAGTGTTTTGTGGATGGCCCATCGCTGGCAGGGACACACAGGGTGTCAGTGTAGGTTGATAAGTGGTTCTGATGTGCCACTAGCACAGCCAAGAATGTCACCGTAAGAAACTCAAAGCTCCATCACAACTCTTTCTCTCAGTCTAGGGCTGGAGACCCATGGCTACAAATGACTTGTTTATTTAAATCTGCCCAGCATGACCATGAGCCTTTTAAGCAGAATATGATTGAACTGCAGTATGCAACATAGAAGTGTATCAACTGAGCTTTCAAACATGTGTCACAATATGTGTACTGAATAATGATTTCTCCACATTTAGAGCATCTATGCGAGAAACTCAAGATGCACTGAACAATAAATATAGTCCAACAGTTGGCAGCAGCCAATGTTATGATCCTGGATGTTTTGTAGATTTAGCTGTTTGGCCAAAACTCAAGCCTATGATTCTGCATTAAACACAGGCATCCCATTTATATATTAATTTGGATTTCTTCCAAAATGCAAGCCCTTCCCGTAGCTTGATGCACCATTTTCCTTTAAGAGAAATGTGTTTTCACAGTTCACCAGGGAGAGTATTGAGCTGTTTACCCAGAGCAATATGATGCCATCATTAGTCGCCATGATCCATTTTGGCAAGTATTCAAATTGATTTTTCAATGCATCACTGAAATCACTGGGGGCCTCAGAACCAAGCAACTTTTCTCCTTCCAGAGACGACTTAACACTTCACAAGCATTCATATAACCTTAATATGCATAGCAGATGCTTAACAAATTGCAGGGAATGGGTTTCCCTTTGACAAATGAAGACAAGACATATTCGTTTTGCTGTTCTTGCCATCTTGTGGTTGTGTTTGTGATACAATTTGGCATGGTGATCTAATGAATATTTGTATGTATTTAAGTTAAATGTGGTTATTCCATATACACTGAGGTACTGAGTAAGAGTCTTTATGCAATCTATGAATATTTATCTCAATCACATTAATTTATTGCACTTTACTCAACTACTTCAGCATCAGCATAACATTATGACCACCTTCCTAATATTGTTTTGGCCCCCCTTTTGCTGCCTAAACAACCCTGACCCATCGAGGAATGGACTCCACTAGACCCCTGAAGGTGTGCTGTGGTATCTGGAACCAAGATGTAAGCAGCGGATCCTTTAAGTCCTGTAAATTGTGAGGTGGAGCCTATATGGATTGGACTTGTTTGTTCAGCACATCCCACAGATCCTCAATTGGATTGGGATCAGTGGAATTTGGAGGCCAAGTCAACATCTCCGGCCTCACAACCGCAGACCACGTGTAGCCACACCAGCCAAGGACCTCCACATCCAGCATCTTCACCTCCAAGATCGTCTGAAACCAGCCACCCGGACAGCTGCTGCAGCAATTGGTTTGCATAACCAAAGAATTTCTGCACAAACTGTCAGAAACCGTCTCAGGGAAGCTCATCTGCATGCTCGTCATCCTCATCGGGGTCTCGCACTGACTGCAGTTCGTCGTCGTAACCAACTTGAGTGGGCAAATGCTCACATTCGATGGCATCTGGCACTTTGGAGAGGTGTTCTCTTCATGAATGAATCCTGGTTTTCACTGTACAGGGCAGATGGCAGACAGTGTGTATGGCATCGTGTAGGAGAGCGGTTTGCTGATGTCAACGTTGTGGATCGAGTGGCCCATGGTGGTTGTGGGGTTATGGTATGGACAGGCGTATGTTAAGGACAACGAACACAGGTGCATTTTATTGATGGCATTTTGAATGCACAGCGATACCGTTACGAGATCCTGAGGCCCATTGTTGTGCCATTCATCCACGACCATCACCTCATGTTGCAGCATGATAATGCATGGCCCCATGTTGCAAGGATCTGTACACAATTCCTGGAAGCTGAAAACATCCCAGTTCTTGCATGGCCAGCATACTCACCAGACATGTCACCCATTGAGCATGTTTGGGATGCTCTGGATCAGCGTATATACGACAGTGTGTTCCAGTTCCTGCCAATATCCAGCAACTTCGCACAGCCATTGAAGAGGAGTGGACCAACATTCCGCAGGCCACAATAAACAACCATATCAACTATATGCGTAGCACATCTTTAGCAAAACGTTAGTCAAACCAGATACCAAACCATATACCAACTTATAATCGGACCCCCCCAATACAGTAAAACTGCACATTTAGAGTGGCATTTTATTGTGGCCAGCCTAAGGCACACCTGTGCAATAATCATGCTGTCTAATCAGCATCTTGATATGCTACACCTGTGAGGTGGATGGATTATCTCAGCAAAGGGGAAGTGCTCACTAACACAGATTTAGACAGATTTGTGAACAATATTAGAGAGAAATAGGCCTTTTGTGTACATAGGAAAAAAGTCTTAGATCTTTGAGTTCAGCTCATGAAAAATGGGGGCAAAAACAAAAGTGTTGAGTTTATTATTTTGTTCAGTGTATACATACATACATACATACATACATACATATCAAGATGCAATAAAAAAAAAAAAAAACATAAATATTATTTAAAAACTAAAGACCAATCGATCATCATGTACAACACATAGAACATTTTTTTTTTTCAATTGCTAACATCCTTTTGTCCAATCTGTAGTCACATTTTCAAAACACTATACACAATTAGCACAACATCAGCCTGTTGTGACCATACCTTTAACACAATTCATGTTGTTTTCACACAATATTCAGTCAATTAACACGTTTCTAAAATGCTTAAATTTTATTTTCATATAAGCTTACCCCATACCAAAATCATAGATCTTTCTTATCTTTTTACAAATGCTTAAACACAGCATGACAGAAATGAAGACCTAATGTTCCAAACTTTAAATATAGTGTAAAGCCTGTACTTCTGCAATAACAGCAACTCAAAAGTATTGAAAAATATCACTATATAAAATATTGTAACGACTGATAAGCATTTTTAAGTAACAGATCACTAAAATATTTAAAAATAACTGATTCCAGTCTCAGTTGGAGGAATAGTCAGGTGTTGATGCTCTTTCAATTACATCAACAGAGTAAAAAAAAAACCTCTCTGAATTGGTTTTGTGGATGCAGAACAACACAAAGAATCAGAGAGAGAAAAAATAATGCCTGGAAGAGGGAGAGGAATAGTTGGAGAAGGGAGAGGAGTAGTTGGATCAGGAGAAGATAGGTAAGGGAGAAGAAGAGGTAAGGGAGGGGGTAAGAACGTGTGCTGGACTGTGCATTTTTATGTTTGTTTGTTTGTTTGTTTTTGTTTTTCCCTCTTACACATGTGGAACCTATGAAAGCTTATTTCTGCCATGGAATATAAAGGGTAAATGGTAATTATGGCTTTGTTTCATCTCACAGCTCTGACTTTTATTTCTTGCAGTTGTGAATTTATCTCACAATTCTGATAAAGTCTGAATTCCAAGATTTAAACTCGCAATTTCAAGAACAGAAGTCCAAATTGTGAGATAAAAAGTTCACAATTACCGTTTTTATCCTGCGATGGAAACAAGCTTGCATAGTAACTGTGCATTTTTATGTTTGTTTGTTTTCCTCCTTACACATGTAGAACCTATGAAACCTTATTTCTGCATTGGAATATAAAGGGTAAAGGGTAATTGTGACTTTTTTTTCATCTTAAAGTTCTGAGTTTTATTTCTTGCAATTGTAAATTCATCTCCCAATTCTGATAAAGTCTGAACTGCAAGATGTAAACTCGCAATTCCAAGAATAGAAGTCCAAATTGTGAGATAAGAAGTTTTTACCATTTACCGTTTTTACATTTTTATCCTGTGACGGAAACAAGCTTACATAGTAACCAAAGGCCATGTATGTTGTAATTTTTGTTGATCACTGGCATCAGCTACCATGGGGGCACCATCCACATCCAGCACCGACCCACTGGAGAGCAACTTCAATCAAGGTTCCAATTGAATTTCTGCATAGAGGACCCTATTTTTTTCTATTGTACATTCTATAAAGTAATGACTCATTCAGTTTTAGACAGTATGATGCCAAGAATGAACACATGCAACACTTAAAAATGTAAAATGGGTTTCAGTTGAAGGTAACTAAATTACAAAAAAACAACGGATTGTTATATTGTCTATGCAAGTAGAACTGAAACATGTATATCAAACATGTACAAAAAAGTAATGCAGTTTTTGTAAAGCCATCAGCTGTTAGTATTTTGACAGTCACTGTGCTGTGATTGACAATATGTTCCTATTGGAAAGAAAAGTAGTGTTAATGTTTTGTCCGAATGACTTGATTTTGAATTGGGTTTGTTGTGTTTTGACAGAGTTAGTATATGTAGAAAAAGGTATTCAGCATTTTGAAATGTAGAGTTTGTATTTATTTAACAAAATGTGGTTTTGGCCAGAAAATTAACTATTTGGCTAATTGTGTGATGTAGGTGTGTTGCTGTGTTAAGAGTTTAGAAAAAGTACTTTAACCCTCTGGAGTCGATTAACGCGTATACGCGTTTTGGGGTATTTTCTCCTGATAACCCCGAAAAGAACTTAAATTACACTTTCAGTTTTGATCATACAGATAAGTGCAATACATCAATCGAATCTGTAAAGGGTCTACTTTTTTTTGTATACAGACATAATAACAACAAAACTTTGTGCACTTATAAAATAAAGATAACAAACAAGGAGTGCTGTCTGCAGCCTTTGTCTGCGCTGATCTTCAGATACAAATGCGTCATTAAAATGAACTGTAACTCAGTGAATACTCAGTATTGGTAAATGCTTGTTAGCAATAAAAAAAAAAAAAAAAACTGTAATACACCAAATTTCACAAAAAGCAGTTACATTATTTGTAAGACTGTAATATTCTAATTCTGTTCTTATTTTTGCTGTCACCAAACACATAAACATTACTGTAGGATCAGTTGCTGCCAACTCTATAGGCCCTTATTTTTTCCTCATTTTCCATATGGCCAATCTTGCTGTCCCTATTAAATAATTCAATAAGCATACTCTCCTTCTTAATAAAAAAATATATTTCAGTCCTCCTATAAATATTTTGTCTGAAAATTCTCCTGTAAACCCTTGAAACCAAGTTATAAGTAATTCAAACAAATTATTTAGTCTACTACACTTAAAAAAAAAAACAAAGCTCTAAAGCTTCTCCCTCACGACATCTTTTTTACAAATGCTTAAACACAGCATGACAGAAATGAAGGCCCAATGTTCCAAACTTTAATTATAGTGTAAAGCCTCTACTTCTGCAACAGCAACTCAAAAGTATAAAAAAAAAAAAAAAAAAAATAAATAAAAATAATATATCTCTATACCGGATATTGTAAGAACTGATAAGCATTTTTAACATATTAAACATATTAGTAAAATATTTAGAAATTAATAATTAGCTGATTAGGAATAATTAGCTGATTCCAGTCTCAGTTGGAGGAATAGTCAGGTGTTGATGCTCTTTCCATTACATCAACATAGAATAAAAAAAAGACCTCTTTGAATTGGTTTCGTGGATGCAGAACAACACAAAGAATCAGAAAGAGAAAAATAATGCATGGGAGAAGGAGTGGAATAGCTGGATCAGAAAAAGGGAGAAGAAGAGGTAAGGGAGGGGGTAAGAATGTGATGCTGGACTGTGCATTTTTATGTTTGTTTGTTTTCCTCCTTACACATGTAGAACCTATGAAAGCTTATTTCTGCATTGGAATATAAAGGGTAAAGGGTAATTGTGACTTTTTTTTTCATCTTAAAGTTCTGAGTTTTATTTCTTGCAATTGTAAATTCATCTCCCAATTCTGATAAAGTCTGAACTGCAAGATGTAAGACTCGCAATTCCAAGAATAGAAGTCCAAATTGTGAGATAAAAAGTTTTTACCATTTACCGTTTTTACATTTTTATCCTGTGACGGAAACAAGCTTACATAGTAACCAAAGGCCATGTATGTTGTAATTTTTGTTGATCACTGGCATCAGCTACCATGGGGGCACCATCCACATCCAACCCCCACACACTGAAGAGCAATTTCAATCAAGGTTCCGATTGAAGGACCCTAATTTTTCTATTGTACATTCTATAAAGTAACGACTCATTCAGTTTTAGACAGTATGTTGCCAAGAATGAACACATTCAACACTTTGAAAATGTAAAATGTGTTTCAGTTGAAGGTAACTAAATTACAAAAACAATGGATTTTTATATTGTCTATATGCAGGTAGAACTGAAACATGTATGTCAAACATGTACAAGAAAGTAATGCAGTTTTTGTAAAGCCATCAACTGTTAGTATTTTGACAGTCACTGTGCGGTGATTGACTATATGTTCTTATTGGATAGAAAAGTAGTGTTAATGTTTTGTCCGAATGACTCGATTTTGAATTGGGTTTGCTGTGTTTTGATTGAGTACTAACTCTATCAAACACAGCAAACCCAATTCAAAATCGGAATTGAAATTAAAAAAACCTGTAATGAACTCTGCCTTTGCATTTTCTGCAAAACGTTAGAAGTTACACCAAGGCAAAAGGCCGTAACTTCCACATTATCAATATTTGGTTGCTGATCAATCACTTAATTGTGAACTGTTAGTAGGCTAGTCTACTGATTTTATGATTGATCATGCTAGCTATGGCATTCGAGTCCACACGCGTCCAACTAGAAGTGATAGCCTGGTGAATAATCTGCATTACAAAAAAGAAAAAAAAAAAAAAACTTTAAAGGTTGTTCACGATTACGTATTGCTGCCAAGGTATCTTGTCTTTACAGTGCTTTGTTAAATTGAGCTGTTTGGTAGATCACGATCCATCTAATTCATTTGTCTACACCGTAATTAAAATGTGGCTGACTTTAATGGACAGTACAACAAAGGTAGATCACAGTATAACTCCAAACCGGCACCATAACTTCATATTGATGCGTGTCTAAACAAAGTCAGAACTCTGTAACTCAATTTGAGCGTTCCAATCAAAGTGAAAGAACGGAAATGGTGTTATACGGTGTTCTGCCTTGGTTTCTCTGGGGCTTTTCAAAGTTAAAGTTGAGACGACCCATTATTTTCTCAGAAAAACAATGAAATTGACTCAAGATACTTATACACATGATAAAGGATGTCTTGAATATCCCCAAAATATCAATAACTCATTTTCAACAAAAAAATTGCCTTTGCATGGCAGTATGGCCCTGTGAATAATCCTCCACTGCAGATCAGCAGTTCTAGGTCCTCCATCTGTCTCTTACAAGGAAATCTGGCCCAACACAAACCTAGCAATCTTGAAATGCCTTTTGTCTCTTTAGTGACTTTTGATGAATCACCTTGACTGTTGTGCGGTAAAGTGCCTTCTTTGAAGCACAATCCAGATAATTCAATTGAGGAGTCCGTAAATTCATGATTGAATCAGCAACTTCTCCATCATTCTCATCAGCAACAAAACCAATCCTTGGAAATGTTTGTCTGTCGCTCTGGTTTAACAATTGTCCTCTTGCTATACTTTCTCCATTAATGTCTTGTATTGCCAGAGAAATTTCCTCTATCAGTTTTGTTGCAAGTCTCTGCAGTCATAAACCAGTCACTTCCTTAAAGGGGTCATAGGATGCTACATTAGGTAGACATCCAAAACGTCACTTCTACCGCCGCTCGTACCGCCGCCGCGGCGTCTGAAAAGTGCATTTGCAGCTTTTGACCGCTGAGTGGCGCTTTAATCACAAGTTTTCAAACAAGCGCATCAAAGCACATTTTCGCAAATAGACGTCAGTTTTGCCTCTCTGATGTGT
This sequence comes from Cyprinus carpio, assembly GCF_018340385.1. Classification (NCBI taxonomy): domain Eukaryota; kingdom Metazoa; phylum Chordata; class Actinopteri; order Cypriniformes; family Cyprinidae; genus Cyprinus; species Cyprinus carpio. Next base: position 25,443,695 of record NC_056578.1, on the reverse strand, counting down.
TACATTTGACAGCTGCAGTCAGGGAAAATGAAAGACAAAAACACTATAGTTAAAAATATTTAATATTCACAGATGAAAGTTTGGTAATTATGAAGTTATGTGCATTTCTTAGAACGAATTCAAGCAGGATAAATGTCAAGCCTGTGCCTGAGCCTGTGCTTATATTTTCTCTAAGCTACACAGTATTACACCATATTTTAGATTTGACACATTTAATAGGTGCAGCATATTATTTATATAATATGAATTATGTGTTATATTATTCAAAAGAAATTGTGGTTTACTTTGCATCAGAGCATTCAAAGTGGTAGCCTATTTTAGTGGCTCAAGCCTGGAGGGCGAGAGCCCTATTGTTTTCCTTAGGATTATTTTTTATTATTATTATTATTATATTTTAAAATTCCTTCAATAAAACAACATGCATTTTTGTTATTCGTTAACTGTCCTTTATTTTGACAGACAACTTCTTGGGAAAATTTATTTGTCTGTAAGAAATTGTTGCTTGTTTTATAAATTATTTTCTTTTAGTAAAACGTGAGGCACTGTATAATTCCTCACCAATAAACTAAAGTTCTCTCATTATAATCACGAATAAATTAAACCTGCACGATTTAGCTAAATCATTGAAATTCTAAAGAATGGACGGATTAATAAAACGTCCTCACGATTAAACTCAAGTTCTCTCATTATAATCACCAAAGTGCAAATGATGTGTAAAAAAAAAAAGAGCTTCATTAATAGACAACTTCAGTGATTTTAAAGGGAGCCGCCGTTACTTGCTTACATAGAATTTAAGTAAAAAATAAAATAAAATTGCAGCCGCATTTAAATGCAGGTGTGTAAAATGTCTGCGTGCAAGATTTGCGCGGCGCGAGTGATGCTGAGTGCATGCGCAGCATTTATTCTTATTTGTTTTATCTTCACTACAAATCTTGTTTGGTTCTATTTTGGATAATTGCATGTAAAAAATCATTTACGTTGTAATGCATAAATGTGAATAACTATTCATATTTAAGTGTTTGTGCGAAAATTATTAATGCGCATGCAGGACAGAGAGGCGCCCTCTAGATCACTTGAATTTTTTCCTGATAATGAATTAACTTAAAATTGTGGTGTCTCACATACATGAGAAATATATCTACAGAAAGCTTGAAATGTCTTTTCAAGCGAATCAATTCAGAACGAAAGCATTGTGTAATCTGTGAAGGTTGTATGTCTCTTTAAAGGCGCGTTCATGTGGAGAGAGGCAGCACTGTAAATTTCATCTTGCAGCCGACAAGAAAACATTTGTTTATTAATAAATAATTAAAATGTCTCCTTTTTTTACAATTATTGGGCTACTTCTGCCTGTGCTTTGGGGCAAACTTAATGCATGTGCTTGAGCGCGAAATATATTAAGGCTCATTATGGATTATAGATGTAAATGTAATATAATCCTGCGATTAGTTGAATAATGACAAATGAACGACTAGTAACTAGAAAAAATCTTACATGGGAGGCAGACCTATTAAATAGCCTCTAGACATCTCTGTTAAAGTTTTTAAAGCATTTTATACGCGTTTGCATAAATGCTTCTTTCAGTACGGTCTGTAATGGAGAGATGCCTTAACACTGGTTTTTCCTCTGAAACACAAAAACGAAAATTGAAATAAAATTGATATTTTTTTTTTGAGAATGGCCAACCCTTCTCTGCAGATATTGTTGCTTCTGGTTTGTGCATTGTAAATAGGCTAAAAAAAATAAAAAATAATTAATTAATAATAATAATAATGTCTCCAAAAAGTTTTTTTGTCATGTCTGTAACGCATGTGTATTCCCAAATCTAAAAAAGCCTATAAAACATCATAGACGGATCATACTGATGTCTGGACTGGTCTGGATGTCGTTTGCGAATTTATTTATTTATTTTATTGAGTTAAGGCAACTTCCTCTGAAGTTATAATAACTAATAAACTATATTGCTATATACATTAGTCAACATTTGAAGTGGATCAAAACCTTTCTTCAAAGTTGCCCTAAAACCAAAATGACGAGTCCTATCTAAACCTGTTCTGCAAGTTTGATACCCTCATAAGACACTGTCCATATGAAAGACCAAGAGGTTCACACCTTTATCTCGACCCCCACAAGCTATACATAACTACCCCAACCCCCTCCAGCTGAACTGAATTCGGTCTGTTTTTTTTGGCTGTGAGGAACGCTGTGTTCTCATGTTACTGTGTTTGAACATGCCTGCACTCACAGCAGCCCTACTCTTTTTATTCATTATTTTCCCGCAGCCCATATTATTGTTTTCACAAAACCATAATAATAACAAATTATCAATTGATAATTAATCATTATTTTACGAAAATCATTGTTATTTGTGAACGTAGCGTTTGCGGAAGGCTTTAAGACCAAGCGGAGTCCTCCATCAGCTGCTCCTGCTTCACAGCGCGCGTGACTCGCGCTAACTGCGCCCAGCTTCAAAGTCCGCAAATTTTGATTTAACTAAATCAATTTGAGCGAATACAACTTACTGATCATGAGCCCAACATTTAGCAAGACAGAAAAACATTCAGTCTACCTGAAGGAAGATGTATTTCATTGTAAGTTAATGCTGTTAATTAAATAGAGAGTTAAAAAGAGAGAAAGAGAGAGAGAGAGAGAGAGAGAGAGAGAACAGAATGAATCATAATTATTGCTAAATGCTGGACCGTTCTCATTTCTATCTGCAAATGGAACCTGAAGGATTTTTTTTTTAAAACCAAGAATGAACCGAAATGAAAACATTTAGCTTTTTATCCGTATATATAGGCCTTATATTTAATGACTGTTAATAACAATAGCAAGCATAAGATCCTTTGTGTAAAGGTCTTCTTTTAATTTTTGATGAGTAGACTGTAGCCTAAGACTATCCTACATTTTGAAATTAACTCACTGTACATTTTTTAATGGTTTTTGTAAAGATGGTACAATGTTATATCATAATGTTTATTGTTGTTTTACCTCCTCCTTTTATCTCATTTTACAATTACATTCAGTTCGCAATCCGTCCCTTTGCGCCACCTGGTGGTAGTTTCGCGAAGGATTTTAACACTTGACTGACTTGAAGTTAACGCCGCGGCCCTACGGCGGCGGTACGCGCGGCGGTATTACTCATTTTGGTTGTCTACCATCTGTACATGCATTTTTACAAGTTGTTTTAACTGAAATGTGTGTTGGCAGTGTTCGAACACAACCATCCTATAATGATTAAAAAAATATATATATCATCTCGTTCTCTCGTTATCTTGTTAAATGTTTTCCCCTTTCTCAAATTGAGCTGATCCCTCCCATGATAGTTTGATTGACAGTAGCATTTCAGCACAGACTGGACTGGTGTCTTACAGTACCTTAGACCCACCCCAAGTAAGCTGTCATCAGTCCGACATTGTTTCACCTCTGGAGCAGATGTAGGCAAGAATGACTCCTAAGCGATTGAGGTGTTCTGCTGTTGGATGTAATAATGAACTAGTCGCATTTGCTCCCAACATCTAAGCTACTGAACTCACAGTGGATTACATTTGTTTCTGAAGGGAATGCTCCCCCGATCTGCCTACATGTGGCTATGTTCGCGAATCATTCATGATCCAGCCTCATCTACAGAAGAACTGAGTATAATGTTTTGTTATGAATCTTTGCAAATCGCCTTTCCTAATAATGTGCTAATTAGCAAGTTTCACGATGAATGCGGCTAAAGTAAAAAGTCTCTCTGAGAGCAGTTCCGAAGAGAGGGGCGGGGTCAGCAGAGCTAATTAACATTTTAAGGAAATGCTACAAAAATGGCTTGATCTGAAAAAGCTGTTTTTGATAGGGTAAAAAAAGGTGTTTTTTACACTACCACTGAGACATTTTAACAAAAGTATGTTACAGACTTCTCATTAAGACCCTAAAGAATCATATCATATCAACTTGTGGAAAATGGGAATCCTATGACCCCTTTAAAAGTTTCCACAGATTTCCATCCATCTTTTTCTATTAGGTGACCTAGCTTCACGATCCCATTCCTGAGCAAACATGCTTGCACACTCACTGAGGACAGAAGTCTTGTCTGCATCATATTATTAAAAAACAAAGGTTCCTCAGGAGCCCAGTGGGGAAAAAAAAAAACTGCTCCTATCTCTGTCCTCCTTTAAAACATTCCTCCACATGTGAAACAACTTCTGATAAAAAGGTGTAATTCCAGACAAATCCATATCTTCCAATCTCATTAAAAACAAAGGTTTTATAGTCCAAGCCCAACTGCCCTCTGCAAGATGTCCATAATAAGTCTTTATGATAAAGAAACCTTTTTGCTTCTTGACATCTGAAAGCATAGATACGGCTCTTAACATCCACCAAGCCATGTCCTCCCTCACAAACTGCCAAAAAATAAAAAAAAAATTCACTGATGCCCGGACCCATTGTTCACCACTCCAGAAGAAATTGACAAATTTCCTCTGTATTTCACATATAGTGTCCTCAGGTAGATCTAAAACTATACATCTGTGCCACAGTGTAGAAGAAGCCAGGTTATTAGCGACCAGAACTCTTCCTCTATACGACAACTGTGGTAATAACCGATCCCACTTAGACAATCGGGCAGATACCTTATCCAGCATACCATCCCAATTTTTCCTCTGATATTAAGCATTACCTATAAAACACCTTAAAAATGTAATGCCTTCCCTTCCCCATCCCAAACCACCTACCTCATCCCACTGACCCATTATATAACCCTCAATTTTCTCCCAATTTACTTTGGCAGTAGATTCTTTTTCATAAAGCTTAATATTCTTATTTTAACTTCTAATATCCCCTTGCCTTGTGATAAACACCGTTATATCATCTGCAAGCGGATAAAACCAGTTTTACACTTTCACTTCCATTTTGAAATGCTATACCTTTTAAATCTTTTTTAAGTCTAAGCAATAGAGGTTCAATCATTAGGCTATATAACTGTCCAGATAAATCCATTCCAATTAAATTCCAAAATTGTTGATACAATTCAACTGGCAGTCCATCTATGCATAGAGACTGGCCAGAAGACAACGGCTGCATTGCCTTAAATGTGATGTCGTTGACCAGCAATTTTTATTTTTTTATTTTAATCTGCTTATTTTGGTAAATCATAGAGTAATTCCTCACATGATTCTTTACTATATAATGTTGCATAAAAATCTACTGCCATTTTTCATATTTCCACTGGATCAGAAGTTATAGTTCCATTTGCACGCTGAAGATGATACATCGGTTTCTGTTAAACATGTTTCTTTTCTAAAAAAAAAAATAAAAATAAAAAAACTAGGAGCATCCATATCTTTAATGGAACCAAACTTTGCTCTTATCATTGTTCCCATTGTCCACTCCTGTAAAAAAGATCCAAGTTCCATTTTCTTCTTTTTCTAAAACTCTTTCTTTACAGTTCCAGGGTTATCCATAAGTTATTTTTCTAATTGCACAATGTCTTTTCCCAGCCTTTGTATTGTTATTTTAAATTGTGATAAAGAATTCAAGGTATAGTTCTAACAAAAAACTTATTTGTGCTTTACCCACCTCCGACCACTGACTAAGATTATCAAAATAACTATTTTTCATTTTCCATTCATTCCAAAACAATTTAAATCTTTCACAGAACAAAACATCTTGTAACAGCTTTACATTAAAATGCCAATAATATATATGTCTCGACAATTCTTTCATGTTAAGATCTAAACTAGGAGTGCCCACCTCTGCTCCTGGCGATTGACTGTCCTGCAAAGTTTAGCTCCTGCAGGTGTGTTTGATTAGGATTGGAGCTGAACTTTGCAGGACAGTCGATTTTTTCCTTATACTTCATACATCTACCAACCCATTTTTGTTCATTATTTTATATTATTTATTATGATGTTCTTCACGATTTCGATCAATCGTAAAATCTGTTGTACTGTTCCAGTCCCCCCCCCCCTAGAATAATACATACATTATCATCAATTAAAAAAAAAAAATAAAAAAATAATTCAGTTTCATAAAAAAAAAAAAAAAAAACTCACCCTTTCTGACCCATTATTCGGGGCATATACATTAACAAAAGCAAACAAAAACCCTCCAAACTCTACCTTTGTTAAAGGGGTCATATGATGCTGCTAAAAAGAACATTATTTTGTGTATTTGGTGCAATGAAATGTGTTTATGGGGTTTAAGGTTAAAAAACACATTATTTTCCACATACTGTACCTTATAGTTTCTCCTCTATGCCTCACCTTCTGAAACGTGTCAATTTTTACAAGGCTCATCACTCTGAAAAGTGAGGTGTGCTGTGATTGGCCATCTACCCAGCGTGTTGTGATTGGCCGAATGCTTCAAGAATGTGACAGAAATGTTATACCTCTTAACATATTGTTATGCCTTGTCCGGCCGGAGCAACGAGACATAAACATAAAACCCATTATAAATGTGACATAAACATGATTTCTAGTTGTGTCTTATTTTGGAAGGCTAAAACAAAGTAGTTTCGCTTTCGCAATGAAACAACGTGGCCTTGAGTGAGCAGAGGCCGGAGGCCTAGAGTGAGCCACGGCCGGCTTTAGTGAGCAGAGTGTGGCAGGTGGTGAGGCAGGTGGATTCTACGAAGGAGCGTACCTTGGGCTTGCAGAAACCACATGTGACGACCCCGGGCTGGACTCCGCTTCATCCACAGTGAAAGCCGATTCAGCGATCCACAGTGCAAAGTTGATGTATTTCCTTAGCGGCCAGCACGGATCAGCCCCAGGCATGACGAAGCTGATATCGTCCTCTTTTGGAAGTCCAAACAAAGTAGTTTTAATTACACAGCGTCTATACGATATGGTGGTGGCGGCAACAACAATACTACATCGAGAATAAAAGGTACGCCTTCTTTCTCTGAGTGAACATCTGGGTGGCCTTATGCAAATCTTCCAACATACTGACGTAGACATGTGGGGGCTTGTTAGAACGAGCCGTTTCAGGGGGGTGTGGACGAGTGTTAACTTTTATAAAGAATATATCTTTGGATTTGAGACTTTAGTCTTTGCAACTTTACAGATCTTCTTTATTCACCAAGAGCTTGTAACACTCCAAAGAGAAAGGAAAATTTGAAATCGCATCATATGACCCCTTTAATAAAATCCTTCCTATCTCAATTTTAAATATTAACAATCTGTTTTTTTTTTTTTTTTTTTTTTTTTTTTTTTTTTCTTATAAAATAGCAACCCCAGCACTATTTTTTGAACCATGACTCAAAACAAGCTTTCCACCCCACCACATACCCCATTAAATTTCATTATTATTATTATCAGTACATGTTTCCTGTAAAAAGGCAACATTAATCTGTTTATTTTTACAAATTCTGAAACCACTGGAAATTTCTTCCCCTCTATACCCCCATTCCTATTTAAGGAGCCGACCCTCAGACGCTCCATAAAAATTTAAAAATAAAAAAATAAAAGGGATAGAAACAGAACCAAAAACCAAAATAGCAGAGACACAATTGCTTAATAATTCCTTTACTTCAGAATCAGAATCAGAATCAGAATGAGCTTTATTGCCAGGTATGTTTACACATACGAGGAATTTGTTTTCGTGACAGAAGCAGAAGCTCCGCAGTGCAAGAGAATGACAGAAACAAAAAAACACACAATAAAAGAATAAAAAAAATACAAAAAATACAAATCAGTAGGTAAGGAATGACAATATACAAATTGACAATTGTATGGCAGATATATTACGAGCAGTTATGTATGTACAGGTATATTATGTGCAAAAAAATAATAATTTAAGTGTACACTAAGTATGTGTGTTAGATAATAAGTATATGTGTCTGTAAATATAAATAGTGTAATGTGTTCCACAGTTATTGTCAAGTGTTCATTAGATGGATTGCCTGAGGGAAGAAACTGTTCCTGTGTCTGGCCGTTCTGGTGCTCAGAGCTCTGTAGCGTCGACCAGATGGCAACAGTTCAAACAGGGAGTGTGCTGGATGTGAGGGGTCCAGAGTGATTTTGCCAGCCCTTTTGCACACTCTGGATAAGTACAGTTCTTGAATAGACGGGAGGGTTGTACCGATGATTCTCTCTGCAGTCCGGACTACCCTCTGTAGTCTTCTGAGGTCAGATTTAGAAGCTGAGCTGAACCAGACAGTTACTGAAGTGCAGAGGACGGATTCAATGATGGCGGAGTAGAACTGTTTCAGCAGCTCCTGTGGCAGGTTAAGCTTCCTCAGCTGGCGAAGGAAGTACAACCTCTGCTGGGCCTTTTTCACAATGGAGTCAATGTGAATGTCCCACTTCAGGTCCTGAGAGATGGTGGTGCCCAGGAACCTGAATGACTCCACTGCAGTCACAGTGCTGTTCATGATGGTTAGTGGGGGAGAACAGGGGGGTTTCTCCTGAAGTCCACGATCACCTCCACTGTTTTGAGCGTGTTAAGCTCCAGGTTGTTGAGAGTACACCAGACAGCCAGCTGGTGTACTCTTATATGAAGTACAAGATTTACCCTGATGTAATTTCGTTAAAATTTTTCGTTAAAAAATGAAATTTCTTCTTCTTTCTTAAGTCGCCATAGATTACAGTTTTCTATAGCAACATAACTGAAGCAATAAATTTATCCACATCTGGGAAAAAAATCATCAACTTCAACCACTTTCCCAAAAGTTACATACAAAAAGTCAATTTTTTTCTTGCAATGTATACACATCACCCACAACTTGTGAACCAATTTCAGAAATATCCAAACAGGCATCGTCATCCTCTATCTCAGTGGTTCCCAATCCTGGTCCTGGAGAACCCCCAACACTGCACGCTTTTGGTCTCTCTTATCTGACACATACATTTGAGGTCTTGGAGTCTTCACTAATGAGCTGATGAGTTGAATCAGGTGGGTTTGAATAGAGAGACATCTAAAATGTGCAGTGTTGGGGGTTCTCCAGGACCAGGATTGGGAACCACTGCTCAGTCTCATTATCATTGCTCATTTCAAAGCCATGTGATGTTTCAGGTTGTTGCTCAATTCTGTTCCCACCAACCACACCAATCATTACTTTTGCAGCTACTCCACTTACTTCTGCTGTGACTGCATCTTCCTCATCCCTCACCATTCCTTTGGTATTCTTGTTCTGGTTTACATTAACCATCTGGCCATACACCTGACACCATGACGGAGAGACAGAGATGCTGCACCCTCCTCAGGAAGGGACAGCATCTCATTCCTAGGCCCGTTTCCATTACCCTTCAAATTGCTCAAAATGAAATTGCGAATTGAAAATACGCCTAATGGAAATGCGTCAAATTCACAAAAACGCCCATATATCGCAAAAACGTTTTCAAACTTGCATGAGGTAGTTTTTTAGGCAATGCGAAAAAGGAATAGTTCGCAAAACTGCAATGGAAACAGGTTTCTTTTTTTTTTTTTTTTTTTTTCTTTCTCGCATTTACAGGTCACATGGCATATGTAAAAAGTCATATGATCATTCTTCAACGTACTATAACCTCCAAGAAACACTACATACATGGCCGCTCTCCAGTATAAGGGGCTTTCCCTACCATTAATGCTTAGACAATTTACACTGCACACCTCTGTGGTGCAGTGTGTCTGATTCACTGAAGCTGATTGAGGACACTCTAGTCAAAACTTGTTTATTCCAGCCATGCCACGCACGTTTCTGAAGCGGCTCTCTGTGCTGCTTCTGTAAAGATACACGCATACGCCTCCTCTGAATAAATATAACCAAAATCCATCAAAATCCCACCAAAATCTGTTGCCATGACTTATCGCGAGAGGCAAAAAGTTATGTTTAGTCGCATAGCATTGGTTAATGGAAACACCGTCATTTCACAATACTTTTTGATCGACATTTATAAAATATTTTTGCGCAAATCTGTAATGGAAACGTGCCTTCTGTCACAACTTATAACTCACAAAAATAACTTTTAGCTCACCTCTCCACTTCAATAAATACACTTACTTCTCCATTATCACTTGAAAAGTATTTAAAAAAAAAAGAAAAAGAAAGAACAAACAATCAGATGCACTCTCACCATGGTCACCCTCACACACACCCACACACTCCCAGCACACAGAGAGAGAGAGAGAGAGAGAGAGAGAGAGAGAGAGAGAGAGATGGATGGATGGATGGATAGATGGATGGATATGTTTTAAGAAAGAAAGAAAGAAAGAAAGAAATATTAGAGGTTAGTCTTTGCCACATTGAGTAAAATCAAATGGCATTGCAGAGCTTCAGTCAATTATAAATAAATCCATGATCCTGAGTCAGGCTCCTGCGACAAGTTTTGGGATAGACAGGCCAAATCTTCTTCGACTAAAAGGCAAAGACTCCCAAGACTCTCACCTATATTTCACTAAGTCTAAAACTTTCTGAACATTGTGAGGGAGGAATGAAGATGAGCAGAGAACCACAACAAGCACTATAACTGAGAATTTTGAATAGTTAAGTTAGACCGATATGCATGTTTCGTAATTTAACCCATTATGACTTGTGATAGATTATTCTATTCAAGAAAAAGAGCACATAACGTAAGTCTAGATTTGGGTTTTAGTTAAATTACACTTTCAAAGGTGTCTGTGGGCTTAATTTATAAAACCAATCCTTACACACAGCTAATTATTTAAGTGCTATAATTACATGACAAATAAATTTAGGAACACTTTCACCCACAATGAATTCCATTGGCTTAATTGGTCCCACCGCAAGCTCTTTGTAACATCCATGAAATTGCCAAATGTCTGGTCCTTCCAAAGAATGTCTTTTTTTTTCTTTTCTTTTTTTTCATTTTTCGCATAATTGCGTTACTCCATGTGATACCAATTATCACTGGAATCAAGACATACCAGATGAGATCTTTCTCCACTGGTGTGGAGAAAAGCTTCCCATGTCTCCGTAAGCCAAACAAAAAAAATTAAATACGTGTTTCTTTAAAGTCATCCCCATCATTAAAATTAATATAAACCCTTGGTTGAGTGGGAACAGCCCAGAGCAACTTACCAGCTGCCTTTAAACGTCCCTGGCCATATCTGTGTACCCTGGTGGCTAGTTTGGATATTGATGTGAAACTGCCTGCCAGCTTGCCTCATCTCTGGCCACCTGCCAGCAACAGGAAAGAAATAATTATACTAAAGTCCTAAACCCTCATTGACTTCAGATGCTGCCATGCAAACAGAGGGATGAACATATTTTCAAGTTTGTTTATTGAACTTGCATGCACATACAGATAACAAAAACTATCCAAAGTTTAGAATCAAATTATCTTCTGAATGTGGTTTGATTGGCCGGAAGTATCTGGTTTTCCAAAACAACTGCTATTTTACATACAACTGTCTTCTCTTTTGTCTGCAACAGATTTAGATGTAATAAGTTGGAACAAAGCAAGCACTATAGTCTTTTTATTCATCTTATACTTTTCTTTCTTTCTGCAGGATTCCTGCTGTTTTTTGAGGAGCTGCTCTAAAATTTGAAACATCACCCACAGACAATTTGGGGGGCTGTAGCATATCACACTCACAACTGAAGCCTTGCACCATTTTTCAAGTCATCTGAGCCACTTTGCCTGAGTTTTGCCTCTTCTCGCTGTCTCTCCAAATCTGCCATACACATACTCAGCCTCCCACGGTGTAATCAAATTCAGAACCCAAAATGCACAGACCAAGTCAATACTGGATAATTGCTCAACAACTCCAAACGGCTGTCGTTTGAGACTTACTGAAATATTGCTAGAAAACCAGTCCTCTAGAATTCACTCTGTTAAGAATGCTGGTGCTGTCTATTCGATCAAGACGGAAAGTGGAGCACGTGTGAGATCAGGAGGTTGTTTTAGTGGACTTATATCTCTGACTTTCTATCATTTCCCAGCACATTTGACCACAACTTGTCCTGCAAGGTGCCCATGTTTGCCATTACCAGGATGCTATTTTAAATGTTATAAAAACCAGTTTGGTGATGAAGACTGGCGTAGGGTTACAACTAGGAGTTCCGTGATCAATCTCGGGCCATTTTCCTCTATCACTCCATCTCTCCCTCAGGTTGTTGAAACACACATAAAAACCGCATATTAGGTAACATAGACCCATTTAGAAAGCAATTTAAAGCACTCCGCAACTGTCGCTGCTGGTGAAGAAGTCTAGCCTCTTAATTATCCTGTATCAGCGTTTCAGAAAATGCTTCCAAATATTACACTTTGTTTTCCCGCTGTCAGTCTCTGACTTATGTAGCAGGCTTTTAATCTCCTTGAGCTAGACTAAGTTTTCCAAAATGGAGAGAAAAGGCGGAACGTCTCACTGTTTGCCCTATGGCATGAACTGTATTTCGAAAGCATTCCGTTCAGCTTGAAGATAGATTAAATTTTGAGTTAAATCTTCGTGAAGAAATTTAGATAGTCAAGCACACACATCTCTTCTACGGATATTATTGCGATTGCACAGCCCAATGAGATAATGCACTTATCTATTTCATGCATTCCATTGATGGTCTTTATTCCCATTGGCTGATTGTTTTCACGTGTCATTCCCTACCCAAAACACTTCCCTAAACATCAAGGAGAAATTCTGAAAACCAGGCAATCTAGCAGCCACCTACCAAGGAGGAACACTTTTAATCTTCTTAACTCCTACCACTGAATTTAATTTTAATTAAACAGTTAATGAGCCATGGGATTAATGCCAATGGCTTTTTAAAGCAAACATCTATAAATCATTAAGGCCCCATTTGGAAGGTGAAAGGAAAATGTGCCTGTGGCAGACTGGGATCCTCTCCCCTCTCATGGGCCTAGTCAACCCGAGCCCATGTGTCCACAGTGCTGACATTGTACAGGTAGGTGTATTGAGAAGCCCATGTTAAGTGTGTCGTACAGGCATCTATCTTTCCCAGGAAGAGCTAAAAAGAGCTGAAGATGGGACTCGACCACAACACATCTTCCTCCATGACATTGCCTCCACATACTTAAGGACAGCAGCGGGGAAATGGCAAGATGATGGGGGTCCTACTGGGGCAGGGTTTCTATGACCAAAAGACATTCCCATCCACACTGCTGGAGCCCTCTATAACAGGCCTGGACTGCATGCAATGGAAAGAAGGGAAAATGTATGAACACTTGGTCATACCTTACTCTGAAAATATAGCAGTACATTAGTGTTGTATGTTGCTGTAAATACTCAAAATACTTTAATTATTTCTATAATTTAGCAGAGAGAGGTATAGACCCAGTATGATTGGCCGACATTACCCAAACAGGTGAACCTATCAGTGTTCGATCATGATTGGTCAGTTGGGTAAGATTCATGAGCCAATTAGTGCCTGTGTGCATATAAAAGGGAGAATTTTTTTGCTTCTTATGAATCATCATCCTTACCACCCTTTTGTGACGGCCTTTTTGTGACATGCTTCAAATTAAATTACTACCAGCAGTTTTATCATCCTCCCTTCTGTCTTCTGCCTGCTGTCCAGCCAGTTTTCAGATATGGGCCTGCAAGTAGCTGTAATTCTGCGTGCTGAGCTACCATGTGTATTGCAGCATTGTACCCTTTCCTTGGTTTGATTGCACGTCCAGGGGTTTCCAATGATCTTAATTGAAGCCTAGTGAACATCAAGTAATTGACTGCTGCTCTGCTCTTGTCTTGTTTTGTCCTGAACTCATCTGGGTCCGTCTGTTTTGTGTGGATTTAGGTGGGAGGGGTTGGCCATGATACCCTGTACTGTGTTGTCCACATGGAATGCTGTGTTTAACATGGTTGGTTTTTCACAAGAGTGTGTGCCATGGGTTTTGAGTGTGGGGTAGAAATCTGGGGTCTTTGCTGGCCACCTCCCTCTTTATTTGTCATCCTTTGTATCGTACTTATTGTTTTGTGTGTTACTGGTACAGACTTGTGATGTTTGAGACCTTGTGTTTTATTAATTGTATGTTAATAAAGTGATTTGTTTTCTATCTGTCCATCTTTATACTCACCCTGCCTTTGGCAACGAACCTGTGTCCTTTGCTTAGGGCTGTTATGTCCCGGTGTATTCCGGGTGGCGTAGTCGACTATAGGATTTCTCTTCTCTTATTGATAACTTTCTCAAACTCCTGACCGCTGCCCTGCAACAAATATATCACAAAAATGAAATGATCTTTTTATGAGAAATAGTGCTGCTTTTACTCAAACTGAAATTAAGTAGTTCGAATCATAAAGAGATAAACATCAATATTTTTGTTCATTTTAATGAAAATCTGAAATTAAGAAATATCAACTTCCCCAAATCGTCCACACATCATATTGCCTCTAAAGGAATGCAATCAACATCTTAACACTGTCCAATGGGGCTCTCATTTGTAACAATTAGTGCTCAGTCACATGCATGCTTCATGGCTTAAATCCAATTTAAAGCATCAATGTCTTAATAAGTCAGCTTCTAATCATAACTGCTGGCACAGCATCCAATCCCATAATGACCCATAAATTTAGCTCCATTGCTCCACTGATCATCAGCCTCAGATTAGATGAGCCAGTTAATGTTATCAAGATGTACTTTCATCTGAAGTATTCATTCAAGATTACACTGCATATGTATCAGCATCACTGGTTAATCACTAGCTTGTGGCTTTAACTAGCAGACACACACACAGTCACTAAAAGGAATTGATTTTAGACCTACAATTTGGTGCTATTATTTAAACAAGACTATTCTTATTTGTGTAGTCCATCATATACTATATAATAAATGAGCCAGACAAGCCAAAGAATAAACAGGCAAGAGAAAACCAGTTGCATAAAGCAAACTCATACATCCTAATGCACATTGGATTATAAAGTAAGATACAAAAAACATGTCGTCCCCTTGGAATTATAAGGTTCTATCTGACATTTTTGAAAAAATCAAGTTATTTACATATTATTATTCTGTGACAACTTATTTATATTATGTGATCGATTTTTTTAATGTTCTGTACATTTTTGGGACTTTTTATTTAAATAAACAAAAAAGTTGTATCTATACAGTTGAATGGAATGCAAAAACTTTGAAGCTCAAAATCTCAAAACTACTCGGAATGCAGATAGAACATTATAATTCCAAGGGGACAATGTCCAGCAGTGGTTGTTTCAAGGAAAACATCAGCCAAATCAATTCTAATCAAGAAGATTAAAACAGAAAAAAAAAAAAAAAAAAAAATGGCTTGAATAACAATAACCAATAGATCAGGGATCTACAACCGTGCTCTTGGAGAGCTACCGTCCTGCAGACTTCAGTTCCAGCCCTGCTCCACCACACCTGTCTGTAATAATCAAGTAGCCCCGAACACCATGATTAGCTGGTTCAAATATGTTTGATTAGTGTTGGAGCTAAAATCTATAGGAAAAAATCTGCTCTCTGGGAGCAGGGTTGGAGACTCCTTCAATAGATTAATAGTGTCTGTCACCTAGACCTTAAAAATTGTATGCAAATATAAATAAGCATGGTGCAAGAAAAAAAAAATCAGAAAGAGGATGTCAATCAAGTGTCAATAAAGTCTTAGGAGGAATGGAGAGAAGAGGACATTAACCATAAACCTTGCCGCAGCTCCTCCAGCTTATTGACATAGCCTGTATATGAAAGAAAATCTAAGCTCAAGGTACGCTTTTTTTTTTTTTTTTTTAATGTGACTGACTTAAAAAGGCCAGTCTTAAGTTTTAAACAACTGACTTGCAAAACTAATCTAAAACAGATTTATGCAACTGGCCCTTGATTTCATTTTGGAATTTTGGTGAACTCCTTTGATTTATTGTAAGTAAAAGTCTAAGTGTTCATTGAATTTCATGCTGACATCTCACACAAATGCACAACATGCACACAGAGAAACAATCATAATACCAACACCAGCCAGATTGCTCCTTATGGCTTCCAAGTGGTCTCATCAGTTATAGTAAATTTTGCATTTTACTAAAAAAAAGTTTAGAGTAAAAAAAAAAAAAAAAAAAAAAAAAATCAGTTTCAAACTTTTCAGTTTGACAGATTTAATGTCTGTAGACCCCCCACCACCCATCTGTGGCTAATATATTTTGTGGTTTACAGAGAGCTATTGTATTATAAAAAGAATTGAATTCCCAGTCTCCAGTGGCCTGTGCTAAATTTACCTTAAACTAAATCACCAAAGCCTACTGGTGCTTGACAGTGAAGGCAGGTGCACAGCCTCCTCTCTGCTATAGCCAGAGAAGTCAAGCCACCCGTCTCCTTAAAAAAAAAAAAAAAAAAAAAAAAACTTATCAATTTAACCTTTTTTTTTTTTCTTTTGAATTTCCAAAAGTCGAACAACATGTCACTAGGAACAAGTTTGCATAAAAATATTCATAGATGTTACATTCACTTGAATTCATTCCGCAGAATACAGAACTCTCCTCATTTTCTTTTGATCTCTTCTCCTTTGTGTTGACAGTCCATGACATCTTTTGCCAGTTCAAGTGATTTTCAGAGAACAGGCTGATCCTTCCAGCTTGCCGTCATGAAAACGGGGTTGACTTTGACTGAAAACAGCATCAATGGCCCCTGCTTTTTTCCTGACGAAAGTGGTGTCTAGTGAAGTGTTAACAGTCCTGACACTGCTAGTTTTATGTGTGTCTTGGCATGTCTTCCTGTGAGTCAAACCCCTGACGCATATTTTGTGATAAATAAATAAAGCCAGTGGAGAGGAACAAATACCGACTCCAAATAGAAGCTGACAGCTCACAAGCTAGTAGATGGAGCCCTCTCTCTTTTCTGCTGACTACTACAGGCAGATGGGAGCAGCACACAGAGTCTTGAATGAGTTTTCCAGGGCCTTCTGTCCCACTCATAGGACCAAAACAGGCCCCAGGAGACTGCCATGCTGCTATTAAGTGGCCTTCAATAAGACAACAAGCCATTCATGTAGAGATGAGCACTCCTTCTGGGGAAGGTGAAGGGTTTAAGAGCAGAGATGGATGTTTTAAATAATAATGACTTACTTTTAGGGCTTATCGCTCCATATTTTCCCTCTTCTCCCATTCCCTGTGGGAGGGTGCTCATGGTTAAGCATGATGATTGATAATCTAATATCGCTGGCAATCTTCTTGCATGCTTTAGGACTAATTGCAAATCTGTCATAGAGATCTTGTGCCTAAACTCACCATTTTTACAAACCTGTCAAAAAGTGAGAAGCACTACATTACACAGATGATTAGTTATAATTCCCCCGTTGAAAGAGGAGACCTCAGGCGGACTCCATAATCTACACTCAACACCCCCCCACACACACCCCCATTGCAAAGCAGCCAGCTTTGTCATATAGTGACATTACAATATGCCTTTCTGACTTCAACTGGTGTATTGAGACTGCCTGGTGATGGCCTTGTAAATCACACATCAACTTTTATGCTTCCTCATCTTTTTTTTTTTTTTTTTTTTTTTTTTTTTTTTATAAACAGAATCATTTTGTAATTTATAAATGTATTTACTGTTACTTTTGATCAATTAAATGTGTATTGTTGAATAAAAGTATACATTTCTTTCAAAAATAAAAATCTACATCTACAGTAAGTGACTGAACAATCACTTAGTCTCTGAAAACTTCTGAGCAGTAGTCTATATAAAGTATATAGAGAGGTGTACACACACATCCTTAAGCATACAGTATGAATGGAATAAATAATAATAAAATAATACATTAACAATAGGAAATTCATTTGAAATGAATTGAAATCTTGTCTTGTCAGAAGATGATGGTGTGGTTGTTGTTGCAGTTTATAAAACACTAAACAAGGCTAAACTTGAATGTATTTTTCTAATGATTGATTTACTGATTGGTTAGTGACAATAATTTGATAGAAGTGAATGTAAATTTGCATTGTAAATTTTTACGCATTTGTCCATGACTAAATGGTTGATTTTAACAAGTTTTGGAAATGCATACATAATTGTTCAACAATGTGCCCAAAAGCACAGTGCAATTTGGGGTAGAAGATCCTGATTGTCAAAACAAGATTTTAAGTTTTATAATCTATTCACGTTTGTCCAATGCTTTTAAACCACCAGACAGAAATAGGTTTAGACGCATTAGAATGCCTTAAAACTTCCATAGAACAAAGTCCTCTGTATTTTGACAACAGTTGGGGGATTTGAAACAGTCCAGGGGTCTCATTTATAAATGTTGCATACGCACAAAATGAGCATAGAAACATGCGTACACAATTTTCCATGCACATATCGTGATTTACAAAAAATAAACTTGGCATAAATATGTACGCACCGTATGGACATTCTAGTGAGAAAAGTAAGTAAACAGTGATTTTAAACTGTTTTCATGTCGATATACACATTTACATTAAATACTCCACTCGCATTAATGGAGATAAACACTGAAATTACTTAATTTTACAAAAAAAAAAAAACTTAATTACATAATTTTATTAACAATATAAATCATTTTCCTGTGGTATGCTATGTTTTAATGAACACAAGGAGTGCTATAGGTGCACAATAATTAATCTTTAAACTAAACTACAGATCACATGTTATGAGAAATATTTTAGGGAGAACAGTGATCAATGATGCGCACTTACTTCGATATTATGATGGACACTGCTCGATTCAGTGGTCGAATGGACTATTGTCCAGTAGCCTATAGGACCAATGATAATAGCTTACAACCAAAGCTGCATGGAGGTGTTGATGTCATGTGAAGGCATCTACACAACATAATGAAAAATACACTATATTTGAAGGATATAACTAGGAGAAAACGGTAAGATTTGCATGTTTTCTTTTTAAAATACTTTGTCAGTAACGAGCCAAATCAGACAGTTGTATTTATACTGCAATAAATATTGGCCTATCTGTTTCCACTTAAAAATAGCTAAAAGATGTTCATCAGCAAAACTGCAAACATTTAATTTTATTTGAATTGTTTAAAACAATTGAAATACTATTTGGCCAGTGTAAAAGAATGAGATCAACTCTATTCTAAAATATATATGAGAACAATTTTAAACCATTTTGTTTTTATGGATATTTTCATATATTTATTATAAAACATAACAAGGATACTGGATAATTTGTAGCAATAAAAATTAATGTGTATGGCACAAATTACATTATAGTCCCCATTTCATATTTCCTTTATGTCTCTGTGTTAAACATGGTGTCACGTGGATGGGAATATGCATGGAAATGATATGCAGATGAGGTTATGCATAGTAAAACTAGGCATTGTAAGCTCCATATATGGTTATTTTGGGGAGGAGACGAGGTGGAAATGCAAAAACACAATGTTCCCCTGACTGGGATTTATAAAGTGATTTTGCGCAGGTTCTGGCATATGCAGAGTTTTATAAATCTGAACACTTTTGTGCTTATGCAAAATAGCTTTTGTGCCTACGTACACTTTTAGGATTAAATCTACAGAAAGTTTTATAAATGAGACCCCAGGTCTTCTAAAATATCCTCCATGACATTTATGCCTATTAATAGGATGACAAGGTCATGGCAGTGGTGGAATAGAAGGACAGCTCGAACCATTGTGCATCCATGTTCTTACAAGTCCCGATAGAGGCCTTGAGATTCTGAACACTTGCTGTCTGTCACAGTGGTGAATGCTAGATGTAATTACGTGGAGTACGTCTTTCCGAAGCCACGTTTGCTCTGACTGTTCCAGTCCTTCCCCGGATGACACTGAATGAATATGTCCTCATCTGTGATGCTGACACGATTAACTTTCACCCACTGCATGTACTGTGTCACTACAGTCTTTAATCATCCCTCTGTCCCTGTACCCTCAACCACACCTCTTCTCCTCCCCTCAACCACATCAGCTCTTCAGAGGGCATGCCCTTAAATATTAGCTACCTTTAGATCTGGACGACAGAGAAACTGCCAATTACCCATATTCATGCTCCCAACAACACAACTGCTCATTATTTATGTGCTGCTCTTTTCATTGCTACAGCAAGACAGCTTCTACAGGGAAGAACAAATCTAAAGTGAAAGCTTAAAGCACTTGAAATGGTTCTCCCTCTCACCCAGTTTTACCCTTAGTCCTTCTCTTTACAACCTCCTCTGTTTTTCCTTTGCTCATTTTTCTAAAGGTGTGCTGTACACCGCTTCTCTACTAGCCCGCATATTGCGCTAAAGGAATTACTCCAGAGAAGAAGCTCATGAAGTGGAGCATTTCAAATGATTTCTCCATATTCATGTAGAGTAAAGCATGGAATATAGAAAATGATAAATTAGAAATGTATTTACAGAGAACCTGATGAGGAAGGTTAAAACGATTAGGCCCGATGGCTTTGCCAAGGAGTCTAAGGCAGACTCCACATGAGCTCTCTCCCTCTGATTGGTGCCCCCTGCTGAAAACGGTAATAAAGCGGTTCACTCCTCACAGTACTGAGTGTCAGCGGGATATTTACTCCATGCAGGCTTCTCAGGTTATTGAGAGGATATTTTGCCACAGCGATGTCCTATCTCGCATTTGGAAAAGGTCTCTCTACTGGAAGGTTGGATGATTGCTTTCCTCTAATTAACCCACTTTTTATACATAATTTTCTTCTGTAACATGCTGTAAGTTTTGTTAAAAATAGATGAATTTCCAAACCTATGAATAAAAAAAAAAAAAAAAAAAAAAAGTTAATTGAAATTACGGCTTCTTTTTTATTTGAATTTTCAGCAAGCAATATAAAGCGAGCATTAAACGTGCATGCACGCATAAATCTTTAACCCATCCCCCCACTTAATTTCAAGGTCATTTCTATATCCCCTGCACATGCCAACACTTTTCAATTTCCCTCAAAAAAAAAATAAATAAAAAATAAGAAATGAAACAGGAGTTTGATTCATGTAGACGTAAAATATATTAAATCTGTCAATCAAAGATGAAGGTACATTAAAAGTGTGTAGCATATTTGGTCAAAAGTTTGATTTCTTGTGGTTTGATCCACAGCCCAGTGCGTGCATGTTCATCTAATTTTACTCATCAAATCTTGATGTTTTAACAATTATAATCCATATTGGATTTACAGGTAAATTATATTTTCAAAGATTTATGTGGAAATGTTTATTTCATAGTTTATTTATCTGTGCTCTGAACTAATTAATCAGACACTGTATGTCAGTCAGAATGGCATGGTTGCAGTATCACATATAAACCTGCTAGAGTTGTAGCTGTAGTTGAGTCGCCGACGCTAAAGTGTGCTTTCAGTTCATGATTTCTACGGAGGTTTAGAACGACATGAGGGCGAGTAAATGATGACAGAATTTACATCTGTGGGTGAACTATCCATTTAACTATCCAAGTTTCAAACAGAACATGTCCTCACAAAGAACCTTCTGCTGAGAAATATGATCATACATAATAGCACCTTAGAATTTTTATTTGAAACTTGATATTGCCGTTTACCTGAGCCGACACGATTCATTACCCATCATACTGTAGGATTATTAGCTATTAGGATGCCATTAGGATGCTGTTGTAGATGATTTGCTCTCATAAGCAGTGGGTCCATCATGACAAGCACAAAGAACATGGAAAATTCAAACAATAAAGCAGAATTTAACCATGGATGCAATGTTATTTTCATAAATTGAGGTTTTTATATGCCACAAAAATTTACAAGAGCAGATTTTAGCCTATTTCATAAAAGCAGTTTTGAAGATGATCATTTATCTATTGAATGCAAAGTAACAGAGAAGCATTTGGACATCACAAAATGTTTTCAGGCATTAAAGATACAGTATTTATTTTAAAAATATCTATGCATGTACTGTATGATAATAATATTCAAAAGAAATTACAAAAGGGATTAAAAAAATGAAAAGTCCTAAGAAAATAACTTCCTGTCTGCAACCTTGCTGACTTAAATGAGGTGAAGACCATGGCATCATCTTCCCTCTCATTAATTTCACATCTATAGTTTGCTTAAAATGTAATTAACAGAATAACGTAAAGATCAATGTGTCGTTAAATTATGCCGGCTCTCACTGCTGGGAATGTTGAGGTAAGCTAAATGTCTCGTCAGCTCTTTTGAGCATTATATTGCATGTATTATTTTAACCAAGCCATTTATTGCAAGGGCACTCCATGACTCAGTACAAGTCATTACAAAAGCAAACAAATATGGCTGCAATCCTCTCCACAAGAATGTCTGTTAAATCACTTAAAAATCTAAAGCAGAAAAATCTCCAGCAGCAGAATGATAATTTGAAGATGCACAGTTGAGCCACAACAACTTTCTGACAGTTTCATCATACATTACTCCACCAAATGACATCGTTAGATTTGATCAAAGCCAAAACAGAGCCATGCTATTCTGAAAGAAGTGTTTCATATGAAACAATACCAGTGCTTGAAGGGATATACTATGTGTGCATGTGATCTGAAAGAGAGATGACAGAAAGTGTGTGTGTGTGTGTGTGTGTGTGTGTGTGTGTGTGTGAGAGAGAGAGAGAGAGAGAGAGGGAGAGAGAGAACAGGATGTGACTATGCTAAAATCAAGATATGAGAATGAGACCATTTGTAAGCACAGAGGAGAGACAGTGGTCATTCTGAGCACACCACATCTGAAACGAATCCCAGCACATTTGTATCACCAATGGAATGAGAGTCTATTTCTTACATATGATGAATATACAGTATTAGAGTTCAGACATAGAAAATGAATGGCTTACGATACAACGCGACAGAAGCAGTGATGTCTCCCCCCACAGTGTGAGAACTCCAGTCCTCTTGTGTTCGCGCTTTCCATTCATCATGTTCAGGGCACAGTTTGAGGCACTGACTGGGCACTGACCTGATTGGTGCTACATCTCCCATGTCACTCTGGAGAACTGACACTTTCTTTGTCACCCGGGCACCAAGAATATCATCAAGCTTGTTAGGAAGAAGATAACTCTCCTTTAGTGAAAGAGGAGCTATCTTGGGAGGACAACTCAATGCGGCCTTATTGCAATATTGTTATTCTATTGCTCTTTTTTTTCTACTTCTTCTTTGCTTTGTTTTGTCTGCAAAAAGGGATTTTGAAGAACTGTGATACGAAATAAGCTGCTGCTTGTGAACACAGACACTGTCTTAATGTGTAATTACTGAAGAACCTCTTACCATCTCCTTGGTCTAAACCACTCCTTCAAAATAACAACATGTTTCAAATCTCTAAAATTCCTTGAAAGCAGAGAAAATGTCTTCAGTAAAATGAACTAAGGGTTCTTTTGTAGTTTGAAAATGAGAAGTTTGAGATGAAAAATGCACAGAACTATAATTAAATTATTTTACTTAAAACATACATCTTACATGTGTTTAATTAGATAAAATTGTATACAACATGTAGTATTACAATTTACATCTGCACACATTCATACAAATGTACAAGTGAACTAAGTTACATGCTAGTCAAAATGCATTACATCACATTACAAAGGTTTTTTATTTATTTATTTATTTTACATAACGCGCTAATACACACAATGGATAGCTCAAGGGTAATGAAATCACATCTTACAATAGTTATTTTAGTATATTGTTATTTCAGGACATACGGTTTACACAAGGCCAATTTTCAGATGTCCGAAAATTAATATAACAATTACATTTGTTATGTAGCAAAAGGAACAACAACAACAACAACAATAATAATAATAATAATAATAATAATAAATATATATATATATATATATATATAGGACTATAAATATCAACAATGGCCATAGCTAAACATTAAATGAAAGTGTAAATCTTCAAGCAACTATGGAAAACCTGCTAAAATTGTTTCATACATTTATTGTCCTATAGGTCATGGAAAAAAGGAAATAAATCTTTTTGTTTCATTTTACACTTTTTGTCAACTAGAATTGCAGTAAAACTGACTGAAATTACATGATGAAAGAGTTATTTATTTATTTATTTATTTTTTCGTCAAAAGACAAGAATGTACTAAACAATAAATAAATCCTGTGTAGACACCAACACAGCTTGAAATACAATCCTGGCAGAAGTTAAATAGTTCTTTTGGAAGACATTGTAAGATGAGATCAGTAACCAAAAGGATCATCAAGGGGAAAGCATTGTTGCATATCTCAACATCAGAAATGACCTATGGGCTTCAGCTCCTTTGAATATACTGTGTCTGGAACACACTTTAAGCACAAGCACCTTTCCCCAGATGGGCTCTGTAAGCAGGGCTTTGGATCTGAGGCTGTAGATTTAGGCATATAAATGTGTCGACACCTTATCGTCTAGCTTTGTGCTTTGTGCTTTTCCCCCACTTGTACCCAATGTGAATTTCATATCCTTACTTCAATGAGCTCAGCACCCACTTTGGCCTCCTCCCTCATCACCTGTAGACAGACACTACTCTGCCTAGGGACAAAGCTGACTAGACTAGATCTGTCATCCTAGCAGAGGGTGTAGTTAACTTGGCACTAGAAGCCTAGTGGTACAGAAACTCTGCCATTTAAAATAAAATAAACATGAAATGCCTTTTGATGTCAGAGAGGTTCACCTTGCTCTGAACAACAGCCCACATGGGAGTGACACGCCACTAGGCAGTTTGTTTGAGGGTAGTGAGATGCTCAGTTAGAAGGCGGCATTCAGAAAGCAAAGAGATACAAGGGCGACCACACAAAGACAGATTTAAACACCCAAACATTTATCAAAACGCATCTACAGAGGAAAGTAAAAGAACTAAAGCTTTTCCCTAGTTTGAAACACAACTTATCTCTGACTTTGGTTTTTCTAATAAAGTTTGCTTTATGGGACAAGACAAGAGTAATCCGAATGGAATGAAGTTGTCTCCCTGAAAAGTCTTTCTGTCATTATAGAGCTTGAGGGTTTGCTCTATCTGTCAAGTCTGTCATTTCTGTTATTGTGAAGAAATTGATTTTTATATTGTTTCACTGGAAATTGCCCCCAAATTCAGATAACTTCTAGGAAGAAGACACACTAAACGTACACTAACGTACACACTCGCACTGTCATGCACAAACTCAGACAGCTTAACTATCTGAAAGAATTTTGCCCAGCAGTTCTGTGAACCCTCACTAACGGACAAAGACCTGTCAGAACAGTGAGATATGTTTTCAAAACCAATTGTAGTGATTCTGCTCAGGATTAGAACAGACCTCACTTGCATCCAAACATCTAGGCTGTAGGACGCATTAAGAAGACTCACTGGCATCAATTCAACTAAAGTCAAGGTTGACGGTTGTTGTTGTTTTTTTTGTTTTGTTTTGTTTTTGGGGGGGGGGGGGGGGGGTTAGTATATTTTTAAAGCTGTACTTTTACTTGTACTTAAGTACTAATTAAGCAAAATAATCTACTTCGTTACTTTTAAATCATAGTTCGTTACTAAGTACGCCCACAATTTGAATTGATATTCAAACCTTTGACAGCACTTCAGTAGCAAATAAAGATATCCGATTGTAAAGGGACCAATAAAAGCCCTTATATCTGAACCGAGAAAAGTTATTGAAAATATCAGACAATGAGGAAGCTCAGCATAATTTATGGACTCAAAGTTTGGACAGGCTTCTGAGGCAGAGTAATGGTTTAATGATCTACAGCAAAATATAGAGAGCTTTAGTGATAACTAAGTGGATATGTCATTACTGCAATATTAATTTCTCGCTAGAAATTATGTAAAAAGTGGAAAACGTTGATCAAAAACATACATTTACTCACAAACTGACCCCCGACCACAACTTTCAGATGCCATCTTTATTTTTTGGCTTAACGGTCACAGAATGGAACGCACAGGATTGTGGGATATCAAAGGCAGTGAAGGATACATCTATTCTGCCTTCAAAAATCGTCCAGATGAAGGCATCTCAGGAGAGAGGAACTGAAACTAACACTGAATTCGGATGTGCCTTGATGCCTTCCTACCTTGGAATGCTTCCTCTGAAGGCAGCATTTTTCAGTTTTCGGATGCAGCCAGAGAGTTTGACACGCATCACCTCCTGTCAATTACAGAGTCTGAATGTCAGCGCGGGATTGCAGGTATTCCGCATAATTTTAATTATTACCGCACAAATGTACCTAGCACTTTATTGTAACATGAGAACACAGTCATGTTAACACAGAAAACTGGACGAAAGCTCTCAAATAAGCCTAACTAACACAAATGAATTGCGTGTACTCTCACTCCACATTGCTTGTGTGCAGACTGTGTGCAATCGCAATCTATCCATGCTAGAAATGATTCCTCTTTACTCCTAGATTAAACTTTGTCAAACGTTTTCAACCATTCAGAATAAATCCATGCCTGACAGATGAAAATCCTACTGGAAATTTTATTGCCTGTAAGTGAAATGCATCAGAAAGTCTTTCAACTTTTAAAAATGGAACTTTAATTTCTTTAAAATCTAAGTATGCTAGAAATGATTTGGAATGGGATAATTGAATGATCTGTATAAATATTGTAGTCTGTAACTGCGTCACTATTGTACAGACATTACAGGTCAAAGCCATCTGATGTTCCATTTATCTAAACAAACAACATATATGGCTCTTAAAACACTGCCTATAAAAATTCAATGTTGTCATATTTCGAATACCTCAACTGAATTGAGGATATTTGTTTTATAATTTTTATTTTATTACTGACTGTGCGTTTGTCTTTTTTTTGTAAATTCAATTCAGTTTGAAATCAAATTTTAAATCATGCTTCCTTGAGCTGAAAACTTTTGCAACAAAGTTACCCTATTTTTAAAGACACAAATACACAGAATGTGAATTTTTTTTTTTTTTTTTAGAATAAGGGCTTAAACAAGTGTGCATATAAAGATGGTTCATGACCATGAGAGTTTGCCGTAACTTAAATACTATAGCTTACACTTAACAAACAGAAAAGCTTTAATAGTAATGTAAACATTTTCCTAAACAGCACTACCATCTGGTGGGGCCTGAAGCCACCAGCCACACCAATGAGAAACAAAAGTCTAACAAAAAATCTAGTGGTAATTTAGTTTTTCTGGATTTTACACAAACTATCAGAAAGAGCGAGGATGTGTGCAAATTGCGCAGCAGCTAATAATACTGCCAAAAAGGCTACATCTCACAATGCTCAAGAGACTACAAAAGTCCTTAAAGAACAAGATGTAAAGCAGCTCTTCAAACACGGAGAATGAAATTAAGTATGACAAGAACTAAGAAAAACAAGCTGAGAATTTATTCAACTGTGAAGATTATCAGAAGTAAGCAATCTCTGTCAAAGTGGGATAAGTTAACTTTGTACTGGCATGAGTGATGCATTTTTGCATGAGTTGTAACTTATATGATGCTGCCATACTTTTATTGTAACGGCAAATAAACAAACAAAGGGAAAAAAAAAATAAAAAAATTATGATACACTCTAAGCCGGGGTGGCCAACATCGGTCCTGGAGAGCCACAGTCCTGTAGAGTTTTGCTTCAACCTTGATTAAAATTCACCTGCATGTTTGCTTTCTAGTAGACCCTAGTCCTTGATTAGTATGTTCAGGTGTGTTTGATTAGGGCTGGAGCTGAACTCTTCAGTACTGTGGCTCTCCAGGACTGACATTGGCCATCCCTGCTCCACCCCACCGATGTACTGTACTGTGTTATTATGAATTTTTCCATATTGATTTTTTTCACCCGTATTTTTGAATTAGACATTGTATTGTATTGTGTTTTGTTTTAGAGTTGAAGGAGATATCTGTAAAATTAATGGAAAATGTACTGGTATGTTTTTTTTTTTTTTTTTTCTTACAGTGTTGTAAATTTCTGTTTTCATTTATTTACTGTGATTTTCAATTAGTAAATACTACAGGGAAGGGATACAGTTTAGTTAAGAACATACTATCTGCCGACTGATTGGTTGATTTATGTCTCATACTTAATTGATTTCAGAATCACCACAAATGGTAATTTTTAGGTGCTGAATGAAGGTGAAGCTGTAATGGCATGTCCTCTTCTTTAAGGTGCAGGAGACACGATTAAAGGCCTTTATCATTCTTCTGGCTGGAAAAAGACCTCAATCTCGCGGTATCTCCACTTTAATCAAATCCCTGCCTTTTCCTTGCCACAAAACTGTCACTGGCAGAAAATAAGCCCTTCCTCATCAAAGAGGGTCTTCAATTGATTTCCAGGCAAGGGTAGAATTTTATTCAGAAAGTTGGAGGCAAAGAGGGAAGGGGAAAAAAATCCACCTGCATCCCACATCAGCCAAATTACTTCTGACTTTTAATTTATTTCTGCAGGAAATGGAAAGCTACATCCTAACCACAGTCAATAGGGGAGTCGAGGAGAGGGGTGTAATCAGGCCGAGATCCGACTCCTCCACCTCGTCCCTGTCAGCTTTAATAGGCTCTCCAAGAACCCAATCTGCTCCCTCCAACATACTCCCACATCTCCTAAAAACAGGGCCCTCTACCCATAGGCCCCAGGCCATGTCCCCCTTAATGATAACTGATCATTCCGAATGTCACACCATGTTCAGGCTCAAACATGACGAGTCCCCCGTGACAATTTCTTAGCATTCCTTAACTTGCCAAGCATATACTACAAAAATTTGGACATGTTGGTGTTTTAAGCAGATTTTCATTAGTGCATCATCTTGTTGAATATTAGAAACATTACCATTAGCAGCAAATGATCTGATGTTAGTTTGCTAATATGCTAATATTTACTTAACTATTTTCTCAAGTGAAAAGCCAGAACCACAATATCAAGGTCACAAATGATTGGCAGCACTTGCACACTTGAGGCTCTTTTTCCTGAAGGAGTACATTTGTATGGATACCCTGTCAGTGTCATTCAGAGGGAGGGGAAGGGAGTGGGGTGGGGGTTGAGGTGATAGGAGTTTCTTTTACCTCAAAATGCAAAATGATCACTCAAATTGAGAATGAGATGAAGCAAGAAACAGAGCAGTGCTTTTGATGGTATAGCCACTGAGCGTAGAGCAGAATGGAAATGGATTTGTGGAGTGTCTCTGACTCACAGATCAGGTTTTATATTTGTGCACTTTGCTATCCTCCAGACTAATGAACTATCTTTGAGAGAAGATTAAATGGCAGGAAAAAACAATCACAGCCCCTGGTCACTTCCATTCTGCCTGCGCTCTCGGCATATCACAAATCCTCTTAGTGTTGTATTGGACTGCCTGCTGTCTAAGTGTTGCGTCCATTCAGGGCAGACTACCACTGTGAAATAAACTACCAGAAATGCTCTCTTAGAGTAAAAATGAGTGTTTCAAGCTAAATGTTTTACTCCGTAAGTCTTTTCTCAGCAGTACGACACATGCAAATGGACACGGATAGAGGAAATGAGGCACTCCAGTTTTTATTGTCTCCTTTCAGGGAGTTTTTCCTCCATTGTTTCTAGTTGACATCTTCTCTGTGATGGGTCTGCGTTGAAATTGGGGATTTATGTGGGTGGGTGGTTTTTGCTTTGGTCTACGCTCTCGCTCTGACAGGTGCACCCAAGGGAGATTGGCTGATGTCCAGGAGCACTCACCTGTCAGAGAGTTTGTATGCGGCCTGTTGCCTTGGAAACCAAAGTGCCCCAAACAGATGTGCTGAATGGAAGGTGAGGAGCTAAACAAAAAGCTACCTTTTTATGCATCTGCCCAGTATTTTCACATGCATCCTTCATATATAGTCTCCTGATAGTTTGTTTAAGCAAGCAGATGCCCCAGCCCAACTCATGAGTCACTGGTAATGATTGTGTGCTATTAATAGTGTATGAGATGAGGTCAGCCATCAGTTCTGAGTTAATGCAGGGTTTCTGCAGGATTTTTAAGCTAAAATGTAAGACCTTTTTAAGACCTGCACAAATAAAATTAATACCATATGAGCGGGGTAGGGCAATGTCTATAGTGCCATATTAAACTGAAAAATTACTGTAAAAAGCATAATTTCAGATACAAGTTTTCACAAAAACAAAAAAGTTTTATAAAATAATAAACTTTACATTTCAGCCTTTAAATCATTTTTCAGAAAATGGATGAGTCAAAAGTATTAATTATTATATGAATTTAAAGAATTATCAATAAATTATTATAACACTAGAGGCAGTAAAACTCCAACACCTTTTTTTTTTGTGTGTGTGTGTGTGTTTGTGTGTGTGTGTGTGAGAGATCAAATTATTATTATTATTTTTTTATACATTCAACAAACAGCACCACAACATCCATTTATGACAAAATACAAAAACAACAACAGACATCCTCTGTATAATCCAGTACTTTAGAAAAAGAACACTGCCTAACATCAACTGTGCCCGGCTCAGCCTTGTCAATTTGTGCCACTGTACATGAATGAGACAAACTTGGCTTAACCTGTCACACGAGACTGCCAGAAGGAACAGGGAGTCGAGAATAGTCAAAAGAGAGTATTTATTAATCCAACACGGGGGTAAATCCAACATTAAAACAGGAGAAAGACACATGTACTGACTTATAGACCCAACAAAACTAAACTGAAAGGACATGGGTTTTAAAGACAGGCTAACGAGGGACTAAGGAGACACACCTAGGAAATAATCAGACACACCTGGGAACTAATCAATCAAGGACGGACAGAAACTGGGTCACGCAGAACATGGGGAATGGAGCACATGCAGGGAAAACACAACATTAGTCCAAGGGTGTGACATAACCATATAATCAGTTTGTAGTAATGAAGATAAAACAAAGTTTACATGTGTCCATTGATTATAAACAGAATAGGACACTCCCCAAACATATGAAGAAAAGTATGTGCTGACGCAGTATTATAGAAATGGCAGTTGTAATTTGGTTGTAGTTTAATTTTGAATCTTTTGCAAGGAGTTATTTTACATGATCTATGAATAACTTTGAAATATATAAGATGATGAGCCAAGTTTTTAGAGGTTAAACTGAGGTTAGACCACACTCTCTCCCAAGTTGACAGATAAAAGGTCAGATAATTCCCAATTCCAAACAGATTTGACAAAGAAAGGCATTGTAATGCAATCAACAATTCCAAAACACACCAAGGAAACAGATGGTCAACCAGAAGATGGTGCAATCCAATCCTGCACAGAATGAGATCTCCTTAAAGTAACTCTATATGCCAAACCACCCAAGTACGCAATCCTTTGAAAATTCAAATGAAATAAATAAAGGTATTAATGTCTGTTGCATGTAATGTAAGTAGCACCAAAAAAGGAACAACTTTGAATAAGAACAAAAACAGACTGCACATTACCGAGAATATAAATCACCGAGAAGATAAAATCCTCTGCTTTCCAGGAAGTGTCGAACATCATCTGCTCACCTATGTGCCATAGTTTAATTATCGCCGGATAGATGAGAAACGGCTGCAGACCCAGTGCTGTCATCCTCCTAAGGACTGGGTTGAGGTTCCTTCTCCTGGCAGACGTGGCTGGACTGAAGTCAGGAAAAAACAGCAGTGTGACATTATCCCGCGTATATTTCACCAGGTATGCCTGCTGTGCACCCTTCAGGATCACCGATCTGTTTTGCCATCTCAGCACACGAAAGATAAGAGTACGCAGGTGCTCTGAGTTACTTTTTCTTCAGTCGTAGACATGATGAGCTTGCTCAATCTCAATATCACGTCCTTTCAGTGCAGGAATCCACTTGGAAAGATTAGCTCTGAGGAAGCCGGCTGCATCGGAGGCTTCCGCACCCTCTGGCAACCCCACCATTCGTACATTATTTCTCCTGCTCCTATCCTCCATGTTCGTCACTTTATCGGTAAGTTGTTCTAGCTGCTTTCTCAGGTATGTGACTGTCCTCCTATCCTCACGTGCAGCTGCTTGAACGGAATCGACCCGGTCAAGCACCCGGTGTCTTTCGCTGCAAGGATTAGCATTTCAACTTCTGCTTTTAACTCTTTACAGAATTCACTTGTATGTCCATATGTAGGTCACGCAATACCGGGGTCAGTACAGAGTATATCGCATCTCTTACTTTAGAGGGCACAACCGAATCCAAAGCACTTTGCTGCTCTTTAAGTGCTAGCTTGATACCATTAGCAATGGCACCGTCGAAATCTTCTTCAGTGATGGTGGAATCTTTTAATTTTTTCTTTATTGGCAATTGCTCAATCACTCTTTTCCATTTTGTCCTTGAATGTTGACGTACTCATGATGGAATAGATAGACAGTTGTTCAAAATTTTCTATCAGGATTGTAGAATATTTGACAGAGTGAGCAGAGTGAAGGACCATGCATGCACCGCTGTCAAAAGGGTCACATGATCTCTGAAAGTCCGACACCTTTTATTCTTTTTCACACAGATTTAGAGAGCTTTGATTAATAAAGCATAATTTTCATGCAATTACTTGAAGAAAATCATTTTATGACTTCAAAACATTATTAATATGCTGGGAGATTTGAAAACTGATGCTTTTGAAAATTAGCATCGCACATATCCAACTTCATATCTACAGGATTTCAAAGGCATTTGGTTTGTACGGTAGCTCATGGAGTAAGGAGACGAACTTGAGATGCAGGGAGCTCCGGTTTGAACCCTGTGTAACCAAGGTTCGGCAAGGTGTTTCAAATCTGCATATGGGGAAGTTAAAATGGCATGGTTGCATTAGCAAATGCATTTTTATATCAGTTTTGCACTTGTTAACACTATCAGATAGATTTGGGGTTGGGTTTGGTGTAGGGCATATTTCCAACATGATAGAGCATTAACTTTTAGCGACAGTCCCCGGATGTTTGAATTCTGAACCGCTGTAATATGTACCAGAAGCAACATAATAAAAACACAGAAATACGCAGCTATTTCAAGTCACAAAAGTGTGCCAGGGTTCACAAATTGAACCATTGTTTTAGCGTCACTCAGTGGAAATTTCTCTTTGAAACTGCGGCGAAACGTGCCGTAAGGTACATAAAAATGGTGTTGCACAAAAAGTGCACAGAGGTACAGGTACGTATTTTTATATTTTCGGCAGAAGAAGTTGAGATCTTTGTTTTACTTCAGACATCGTTTCTTTCTGTCTGTCTGTCTGTCTGTCTGTCTGTCTGTCTGTATGTATGTATGTATGGATGTATGTATGTATGTATGTACACTATGTATGTATGTATTTTCACCCTGACATAGAGAATGACAACTGGAGGTCTTCAGATGTGTAAGGAGTGAAATTATTTCCTTATGAAATGAATTCTTTGTGAAGCCAGACTTTCAGGAACTCTCGCAATGCAAATGCAGATGCACCAAAACAATGGGCTTTAATCTCCTCGTGGAGCAAAACAAACAGATAGGAAGATCTGGAAGAAAGACCATTTGTTCTTTGGTACCTTCACCCCTCCTTACCCCCAGGGCACATGGTCCAGGCATCTAAAAGTTGTTACGCTCACATAAAACATTTACTATATCTTCAGGATTCATGCTTGTAAACTTTTCATGTTTGGTGTCATTTTAAAGGTCTTTGTGCGATTGGTAAATTGGTCTCAATTTCACAGTAGTCACTTGTATTATAAGAAAGATTGAAAACTTTTGTAGAATTGTGTTCTGCTGTGAAGGGGGTGTGTCCCCCTTTAGGGGTCTTTGAGAATGTTTATCTCCAGCCAGGTGTGACCCTTATGTGATCACGGGAACCTAAAAAAACCAAAAGGTCTTTTATGTTTTTACAACTGATTTAAAGATTTCTTTGTTGTCTGGTCTAAATATTTAAGGGAAGTGACAAAACACTACTGCGCGATTCTGTTGCCAGAAAGCCTGTAGTGTGGAGTGTATTTCATATGCTCCATACTACAGTATGTATCTTCCTGAAGTCAGGTATACTATTATGTAATTGTGTTAAACACATTGTGCCTACAGAGCACACTGTATAGTTGTTTGTGCTACTACATGTACACATTGGCTAGTTAAGTTTATTCTCTAAAACACCTGAGTGCTTTGCTATGCATTTTAGACCATGTGTCTTAAATTAACTGTTACATGTGTGACTTTGTTAAATTTGTGTGCCTCCTGCATGGATCACTTGGCCGTTCCCAATATGGCTACAGTGTCTTTGTGCAGGAGCAAAGTTGCAACACAACTACAATGTGATTTACAATTACACTATCCTTTCTAAATTGGCTTCTAATTATTTTCATTATGTAATTGGCATGATACAATTTTACCTGACTGATAATAAATTATTATATTTGATTTATTCTGCATTATTCTTAATTCATTATTACTAGTAGATTAAAGCGAAGGTATTACCTCAAATCTGTGTTCAGGATTGTTCATACGAAAGGTTTAATAGACGGAGCATGGGGCACATCAATTGAGTCCATTTCGATTTCTGACTATCACTGTCTTAAATAAGTTGCAGTTTTCGTAAATATATAAAAACTATGCTTTTTGTACGAATAAGCAGGGCGCGAGCGACTTAAAGGTAGATATTTACCCTGCATCCAATGTTTAAGATCAGACTGACGAGTTTGTGTCCGGGAAGAGCATTCAATCGGCCGAAATGTTACTTCTAAAGCGATACCGGGTCCGCAGTGAACGAATAACTGAAAGTATTGGATTTTCAGAATACTCAAATATCTAAATTAATAAACAATCGATATCTGTGATCAGCTTTTGATAGAAATATTGCCTAAATTTAATGATCACGTGAAATTGGAGTCAGATTAAACATGGAGCTAGACTAAAATTCAAACTAAATCCTGATAAATTCAGAAGCGCAAATAAAAGACCGAATACGCATTAAACCTTCGACCAGGCCGCTGGATTCCGCTTTTTGGGCTGGCGGGTGGATCCTTACAGATGGAATGCCAGAGTATTCTTCTTTTTTGGCAAATTGTATCTCTGGAAATATATATACAAAGCCGATTCCAAGAAAGTTGGGACACTGTATAAATTGTGAGTAAAAAAGGAATTGAATAATTTACAAATCTCATAAACTTATATTTTATTCACAATAGAATATAGATAACATATCAAATGTTGAAAGGTGAGACATTTAGAAATGTAATGCCAAATATTGGCTCATTTTGGATTTCATGAGAGCTACACATTCCAAAAAAGTTGGGACAGGTAGCAATAAGAGGCCGGAAAAGTCAAATGTACATATAAGGAACAGTTGGAGGACCAATTTGCAACTTATTAGGTCAATTGGCAACATGATTGGGTATAAAACGAGCCTCTCAGAGTGGCAGTGTCTCTCAGAAGTCAAGATGGGCAGAGGATTACCAATTCCCCCAACGCCGCGGCGAAAAATAGTGGAGCAATATCAGAAAGGAGTTTCTCAGAGAAAAATTGCAAAGAGTTTGAAGTTATCATCATCTACAGTGCATAATATCATCCAAAGATTCAGAGAATCTGGAACAATCTCTGTGCGTAAGGGTCAAGGCCGGAAAACCATACTGGATGCCCGTGATCTTCGGGCCCTTAGACGGCACTGCATCACATACAGGAATGCCACTGTAATGGAAATCACAACATGGGCTCAGGAATACTTCCAGAAAACATTGTGAACACAATCCACTGTGCCATTCGCCGTTGCCGGCTAAAACTCTATAGGTCAAAAAAGAAGCCATATCTAAACATGATCCAGAAGCGCAGGGGTTTTCTCTGGGCCAAGGCTCGTTTAAAATGGACTGTGGCAAAGTGGAAAACTGTTTTGTGGTCAGACGAATCAAAATTTTAAGTTCTTTTTGGAAAACTGGGACGCCATGTCATCCGTACTAAAGAGGACAAGGACAACCCAAGTTGTTATCAGCGCTCAGTTCAGAAGCTTGCATCTCTGATGGTATGGGATTGCATGAGTACATGTGGCATGGGCAGCTTAAACATCTGAAAAGGCACCATCAATGCTGAAAGGTATATCCAAGTTCTAGAACAACATATGCTCCCATCCAGACATCGTCTCTTTCAGGGAAGACCTTGCATTTTCCAACATGACAATGCCAGACTACATACTGCATCAATTACAACATCATTGCTGCGTAGAAGGATCCAGGTACTGAAATGGATAGCCTGCAGTCCAGATCTTTCACCCATAGAAAACATTTGGCGCATCATAAAGAGGAAGATGCGACAAAGAAGACCTAAGACCATTGAGCAACTAAAAGCCTGTATTAGACAAGAATTGGACAACATTCCTATTCCTAAACTTGAGCAACTTGTCTCCTCAGTCCCCAGATGTTTGCAGACTGTTATAAAAAGAAGAGGGGATGCCACACAGTGGTAAACATGGCCACGTCCCAACTTTTTTGAGATGTGTTGATGCCATGAAATTTAAAATCAACATATTTTTTCCATTAAAATTATACATTTTCTCAGTTTAAACATTTGATATGTCATCTATGTTGTATTCTGAATAAAATATTGAAATTTGAAACTTCCACATCATTGCATTCTGTTTTTATTCACAATTTGTACAGTGTCCCAACTTTTTTTTGAATCGGGTTTGTATGCATATATATGTTAATGCATTTGAGATTCCTAATGTCTTGCAATTGCTTGTTATGGTCTGAATTGCTTTGTTGGAACTATGACCTTCAGAGAGATGTTACAGTGGTGGATAAAGACGGTCGAAGATCTTAAATCAGTACAAGTCTCTCTATGTGCTCAGCGTGAGGCAAAATGGCTCATGCCCCGAATGACTGCCCCCTCCTATGAGGCTGCTTTTGCTGAAATCATCAAAAGAGGCCTAGAGAATCTCCTGGCCTGCTGCATTAGCTGTTTGGTAATTCACACAAACCCCCATATCAAGGTTTATAGACAGCTGCTGGCACATTGCCAGCTTCAAGGGGCATTTTTGAAGAGTTTTGACATACTTAGGAGACAAAATGAGATTGGTGTGGGGTTGCTCCAAGGCAGTCATCAGCCCTTTTAGGCACTTCCTCAGTGTTAGGAATTTGAATATTTTACTCTGGAGATGCCAGTGTCTGTCTCATTAAGGCAGTCTGATCACTGATGACAGGCAAGTCTAGTCACTTCTTATCTATTTCCGTCTCTAACAATAAAGCCTAAATATTTAAGCACATTGCCTGGGCTGCCTGTAGGGCTCCGGAGGCTTAATGCAAACATGAGCAGAGTGACATTTAAATAGTTGTCCCTTGACACATGATGTACATGAATTAGTCTGAAACCTTGAAATCGACTACATATCGGTGTGATGCTTTTGTGTTATGATTGAGGGAATGTGTGTTGTCATTATATGTTATTGACTGAGCAAAGGTGGCACTGAACAAGAGCCTTTGTCAATCAATTTTAGTGATTTCAACCAAAGCCTCTTCATACAACTTGTTTATGAGAGAGTGAACCTCAGTTTCACACCATCCTTAAGTGCTGTTTTCATCATTGGCTTTAGTTTACGAGAAAGTGTCCAGGTTAATTCCCTGGCTACCCTTCTCTTCCTCTGTCCTGTGAGATAATTTTTTGCAGCATTAGGTAGTGTGAACCCTTGACTTCAATTTCCTCTCAGTGGTGGAGTGAGATCAGGAGACTACTTTAAAGCTGGATACCATGCTCCAACACCAGCTCATATGGCGGCGTTAAAAGCCGGGGCATCTTTGAGGGCCACTGTGGTCTCAGTCTGCACCCACCCCTCTGATGTCTTTGCCATTCATACTTGATATGTTGAAGAGCTTTTAACCTCTTTTTTTCATCCCAGATGCGTCAGCATTTCAAATGGTTCATTCATTCTGAATGGGATGATCAACTCATTTCACCCTAAAGGCCTTGGTAAAAAAAAAAAATAGCACTTCTTTTCGTTTTGTAGATTCCAAGGCACTTGAAAAACAGGGTATGTGCTTTGTCCCGGAAAGAAGCCTCTTGCTGCACAGGTGCTTTCTCTCTTTCTGCAAACTCATACACACATCAACAGGCAGGCACAAACACACGCACATTCCATTGACCAACAGCCATTAGGCACCAACCTGGCGCTCTGTGTTCATTGAAGCTTCACTAATGCAACAAACACATCTGTAATTTATTGTAATTAACACCATCTCATTTGGATAAGTAATGACACAGCGACTTTTGATGAATGGCGATTACCCATTTGGTGAATCATCTCAAAAGAACAGATGTTGATTATTTATATATTTAGTAAAGAGTCGGTCATCAAAATGCAGAAATCATCTGCCAGTGCCTCAATGAGTGACTGTTAATTGCTAGCTGGTTTCATTATCTGAAATGCACCCGAGGAGTCAAACATATTTTGGAATGTATTTACATATTTTGAAAGTTTACCTATCAGATTAATCTAGCAGTCTGTTTCTCACTCTCAGCTCTAAAATATATTACAGTGAAAGATGTTTTTATGCATTCAAGATGTTTTATTTCAACACTATTCTTGTCTGTCTTTCTGTCTATCTATCAGGTTCATACACATTTCAAAATTTAATTCCTTCATTATGAATTTAAATGAAATGATAATAATTTAAATAATAATTTAAATTATTATTTTTAAATTCCAATTTAGTTTATTTGTTTTACAGTTTTGTTTACCGTTTTCAGTTTTCTTTGTAGTTTCTTTTTGGAGGATGCACCTGTGGGCTATTCATTTGGTATCTTTCCTCTGACTAATCTAAGGCTGTTTAGAGATCTGTTGAGGTTTTTCTTGGTACTGCAGTCACGTAAGTACCAAGGTTTCCCCTTCAACCTCCTCATAATCAGAAAGAGGCAACAATCGACTTGCAGGTATACACCATGAAGAGGAGGCAGATGGCAAGCCCAGCTGTTCCCAGGTTTTAGAGGCAGGCAGGATCCTGACTCATTCCCGCCAGAGCCCTACTGGCTTCTGCTGGGAATTTACAGAGAAGCTTTGCGTATAGGCGGCCTTTCCTGGATTACTGGTCTGGGGGCAAATACTCCCCACCTCTTCACTCTGCCTCATACTCTGATCTGATTAGTCATAAGTGTGCGTTTAAGGTGGAAGAAGGTGTTCTATAATAATGAATGTGAAAGCAGTGAGCAGATTTGCATAAGCCTTTAGATAGTAATGGACTGTGTATACACTGGCTCTTTACAGTTTCCCCATTGCTTCTTTATAAGCTTAAATAGCTCTTGGCCATTATATTATGGAGGTAAATCAGTAGCTAAACTCGAGAGGTTGGACATCTGAATGTGAGAACTTGTCATATTAACATTCGTATTTGTAAGTTGAAATTTACACTCACAGCTCTGATGTGAAAAGCTGAATCTTTCAATTTGCACACACAGACAATGATCAAACACCCCCGTGTTTTGAATTGGAAGTTGTAGATTAATAGTCACAAATGTGTAAAATGACATACACAAATGTTTACGACATATTTACTTTTGCACTTTACTTCAGTTTCGCTGCACAACGTCAAGTCGGCACTTACAACCTCTCAGATCTGGCAGTACGAGTTCAAATCCTAGCGCTCTGACTTTTGCTACTCTTTTTGCAGTATTCCTGTTGCAAAACTCACTTGTGCACTTGTATATGCAGATGTGAGAGCGCAGAGCCAGGGGCGGGGCTTTGGTGCGAATGAAGACATTTTATTGGTCGATGCCTGACCAATGAACAACGCCAGCCACCGCGACATGCCAAGAAAGAAATGTTTTATTTCATACATATGTATCAGTTATTTGTAAAACACTGCAAAGTATTTTCACTGAATATCCTTAGCTTTTACAGGATTTTAAGACACTGCATTCATTTTGTCATTCAGGTATTAACTGGTAGACAAATAATGCAACATCTTTCATATGTATATCCCACTGCATATCGCTGTACCAGAATTGCAACATAACTCTGTTGTTTTTATTATTTTTGTAAAAATAATTTAAATTTCTTCATTGGATTAAATTCCTAATTTGCTTGTCCGTAATGAACCTTTTTAAATGCAACATAAAAAAAGCTTATAAAAATCGAGTGTTTGATAATGTCTAAATGTACATTAAAAAGCAAAACCTAAAAAATAAGCAGTTATGACCAGCAATACTCTTTTGAGCAACTAGAGTAGAGCTAAATACATCTATTTATTAAACATCAATAAGGCCATCTAGTGGTTAAACAATGGCATTACATATGAATATTATCTTTCTGGACACCAAATGCCTCTAATTTGCCTCTTTGCACTGGAATTTAAAAACATTTTCTCTATTTTAACCCTAAATACTACACTTATTGTAATATAAATAATAAGCATATTAGAAATTGTTATATTTTAAATGGTCATTCATGGATCATAATTATTGCGCATATTATTTAGTATCATAATCTCTTCAAATTAACTAAACAGGACTGAGCTAAGTAAGAGCTATGTAAGAGCTATGTAGTACAGTTATTTTTATTGGTTAAAAGTTCCACTGAAGGTGTTTGATCACATTTGACTGCTAAGGAGTATGCAAATGCGAATATAATACTGTTTCATCTCCAGAATAAAATGCTAAGCGTAGTCAGCCATGCACAATCAATGTACATTATGTGTTAATAATTACTAAAAATCGCTGCAAATATAGTGAAACCGCTGTCTGTCCTGATTAATCCCATTCAAATAGATTGACAGCGTGAGATGTTTAGTACTATTGATAGCTCCACATGACCGCGTGGCGGTGAGATCAAAGCATGTCACAACTGTTTCTCAGCTGCTCTGGTGCAGCGATATTACTCTGCAATATGCAGTGGGATATACATATGAAATATGTTGCATTATTTGTCTACTAGATAATACCTGAATGACAAAATGAATGCACTGTCTTAAAATCATGTAAAAGCTTAGGATATACAAATAGGCCTAACTGATACATATGCATAAAATAAAACGCAAATTTCTTTACTTGGCAAGTCGCGATGGCTGGCGTTGTTCATTGGTCAGGCATCGACCAATAAAATGTCTTCATTCGCACCAAAGCCCCGCCCCTGGCTCTGCGCTCTCACATCTGCATATACAAGTGCACAAGTGAGTTTTGCAACAGGAATACTGCAAAAAGAGTAGCAAAAGTCAGAGCGCTAGGATTTGAACTCGTACTGCCAGATCTGAGAGGTTGTAAGTGCCGACTTGACGTTGTGCAGCGAAACTGAAGTAAAGTGCAAAAGTAAATATGTCGTAAACATTTGTGTATGTCATTTTACACATTTGTGACTATTAATCTACAACTTCCAAATCAAAACACGGGTGTTTGATCATTGTCTGTGTGTGCAAATTGAAAGATTCAGCTTTTCACATCAGAGCTGTGAGTGTAAATTTCAACTTACAAATACGAATGTTAATATGACAAGTTCTCACATTCAGATGTCCAACCTCTCGAGTTTAGCTACTGATTTACCTCCATATTATATGGTACTCATTAGAAATGCCATAGTTCAGTCTAACCCCTATAAATATGCTGAAGTGTACAGTTTGTACTGTACTGTTTTGATACTTTAGTACACTTTCTTACTGTTGGCTAAAGCAATAGAAATTTCAATGCAAAATAAGTAAAGTCAAAAAGCTTGTGTGTGTGTGTGTGTGTGTGTGTGTGTGTGTGTGTGTGTGTGTGTGGTGTGTGTGTGTGTGTGTGTGTGTGTGTGTGTGTGTGTGTGTGTGTGTGTGTGTGTGTAATTGCCGTCCCAATGGTTTATTGACCTCAGCTGAATAGACTACTCAAAACCCAAGCACATCTGTAGTCTACTTACGATAATGGAATGACTTATGAATATCATAAACGCATTTGATAGCTGCACCTCACTTCTGCTGTTTGTAATCACAGTAAAAGGTCTTTGGCTCAACCACGTCTAGACTCCAAACGTCAGAGAAAAATGCAGTCCTGCTTTTTCTCAGTAAGAGCTCTCACTGCTGTCAGCCCATGTCAGTCAGGCCTGAGATCCCACGCATTTACCAATCGATATAGAGCAAAACGGATACTTTGAGCAAAATGAATTTGGTCATGTTAAAGGTGCTATTAAGTTATATTAAAGCATTGAGATTTTATGTTTTAAAGAAAACATTTTCATTTATCAGACTACTTTATGCTTCACATGGAAAATGTTCTCATGCTCCATAAGGTAAACAGAGAAGTAAAATGGGAGAGCCTTTATAAAACCACAGATCAATCGGTTTATGAATTGAATAAAAATAAAAATAAAAAGTGAATAGCTTTCCATTACAGAAAAACAAAGCAGAATGTAGATGTAAATCTATAAGTAACTTTAAGAGAAACCAGAAGTCAGCGGGTCTGACAAAGTCATGTTTTTTTGTCAGCACATATTCAGGATGTAAAATTCAGAGATGTGGAATAAAATCTTAAAGCAATTAAAAAGGATACACCTCTTGTACAATACCAGATGAAGCTTCGGGTAAAACTCTTAGTTAATTATGGATATGTGTTTTCTATTCTAAAGTGTTACCGCTTCACTGAATATGAAACTCACATTGATTGCTGATCTCCAAGTCAGAAGCACCAAAAACTTCCCAAGTTCTCAAATCATGATCACGTTAATGGAATTCAGAAGACTTGGAATAACACACATTAATCACATGAATTGACTGCGTTCGGTACTTTATGTTTTTGGAGCTTGACAGTTTTGAGCTATTCCTTTTATATTGCTCCTGCAAAGCTTTATTTAGTTAGTGAGTGAGTGATACTGTAAGAGCCATATCTGTATAGTTTTTGCACCATGGAATGTATACAGAAAATAACAGAATAATAATGCAGGGCCACATACTAAAAGTAAAAAAAGAAAAAAAAAGAAAAAATTACTCAATTACTAATATTGTCAGCTCTTTGTTTTTTTTTTTGATTTTTTTTTTTTTACCTAAATCAAGAAATAATTTTAAAATGCATGATTAATGTAGATGATGTGGGGGTTTAATATTATTATTATTTATTTTATTTTTATTTATTTATTTTATTTTGTTTGGGGGGTGGGGGTGTCATCCAAAATAATTTGACAAACAATGATTTACAATTGAAGATGGCTTGAAATGGCTAGTGTGACGGGGGGATGTAATAGGGTCATTGGATGTTTGTGAGACATTAGGAGGAGGCAAAATGTTTTTGTCTCTTTGTGTATGTATGCTACTTATTGCCCCTTGGGGGACCACTATAGATCCATAGGCTTATTGATGGGTAACAACAAGGGCCTAGATTTTGCATAGTGTATATGGGCCTGTCTGTTTCCTGATGGATCTCTCAACACAGCTTGCTCAGATTACCTCATCTATCAAAGCCTTCGGGTATGGCGATGTAGATCCAGACAAAAGGTGAGTCACATGCAGTAAAGTGTTTTATAT
The DNA here is from genome assembly GCF_018340385.1 of Cyprinus carpio. Taxonomy (NCBI): domain Eukaryota; kingdom Metazoa; phylum Chordata; class Actinopteri; order Cypriniformes; family Cyprinidae; genus Cyprinus; species Cyprinus carpio. The sequence continues at coordinate 25,400,591 of NC_056578.1, read as the reverse complement.
ACAGAAAGAAACATCCAGTGCTAGACAGAAAAGAAGACCATCTGTATCAGCAGAAACGAGGAATCCTGTTTTGACTGAATTGCCTTAATGAGCATTTTACCATACATTTTCCATCATAACAAATGACTATACTGACCATATACATTACACAGACTGTCATTAGTTTAGTGACTGAGAATAAGACGAAAGAAGAGAATGAGGATGTGTATGGGTGGGCCTCATTCAATCATATAACAGACATATACTGTGCATTATGTGTATGAGAAAACTACATAATTAAATAGCTAAACTTGTATATTCTGAGCTGACTGTGCAGGTACTTTGATGAAATATCAGCCCAAATGAGAGAAGAAAAAAAATGTGCAGAGGCTATGGCCACAGTGGGTAGTCTCCCAGGGGCATGTCTTTGCAGGATTTATGCACAAAGTAACAGCTATAAAGCAACACTGGTCACAGAGCAGAGAAGCAGGGTTGACTGGCACAGGTTTAATCATTATGAAATCAGAGCACCTCTGCTGAACAGATTAAAGTCAAACCCTCCACTCTGCACTGATCTAACACTTAAGAAAAAAAGAGATGCCATTTTCCAGGCCCTATTTGAAGTCTTAATAGGCAAAGCTCTTGATGAAATCAATGTCATGTGAGTAGTTTACTATCAAGATATTCTTAAACTCCTTTAATGGGGTTTAATCAGTGCCTCTCGCTGTCAGTACAACTGCTATTCTAAGCAAAAATGACTACAGTGCCTCAAGCATACCATTATATGAAATGCTATGATTAAATTTACATACTTTCACTCTTCCATAAACAGACATTTACACTGCAGCAGTTGCAAGTGTTGATCTTGTTCGTGGGGCTGCATTCACGCCCAATTACTTTATTGGCTTATTTTCAGAGGAAACATGTCAATATAGATGTGTATTATAACTACTGACACTTACAGATAACATATGTAAAACCAAAGAGTTTTTTTTTTCTTTCAGGATTATCAAGTATTTTCATATGACAATTTCCTTACTTTCATTTCAGCACATTACATCAGCTCAATGATACTATGTTTTGTTTATTTGTATTTTGTATTTGTATTTATTCTGCTTGTATTAACAATATTCAATAACAGTAACATAGTCTATGTGATCACTTTGTTTCAAAACAATGCCTCATGCCTGCTCATTATTACACTTCTACAGCAAGTGTAAGTCAGTTGCTGGATTTAGTCATGGACCCCATTATTCACTCCAGACTTTAAATTTGAGTGAGGACTGGCATATACAGTAGACAGAATGTCAGTGTGTGTGCATTAATTTTGAGGAGTTTCATTGTTCCACCTGTAGGTGGCAACATTTTGACAAGTGTCTTTACAGGGTTTCTGCAGGATTTTTAAGCTCAAATTTAAGACTTTTTAAGAACTTTTTTAAGACCTGTACAAATAAAATTAATACCATATCAACAGGGTAGGGCAATGTCTATAGTAACATATTAAACTTTAAAATGACTGTAAAAAGCATGATTATTCCTATCAGTCCACCAGTTCACATTTACAGCTCTGTGTGTTTGCAGGGTAAAAACATGGGTCAATTTTCACATTGGTCTGAACAAAAACAATGCCAATACTGTGTTCCTGCAATACCTGAGGCTGCAGTTTCAGGACTGAAGTGACAGCACCATCTAGCCAATTCTATTCCAACAGAGGAGACCTGATTCAAACATCAAACAAACAGAAGCAAAGACTAGATCCATGGAAACCATAAATTTTTTATAATGTAAGAGCTAGCGTGAACTTGAGTGTGTGTGAGGCGATGCCAGCAATCTCCATTTAACCTATTTAGGTGTGCAAAACAGTTTATTGTGCCGCTGGATGTTGTAAACTATTTGAATTCAAATGATTTTACATTTATTAATGTACTAATAAACACTAATTTGTACCACAATTGTTTTACCGTTTACTGCACTTAAGTGGGTCAGACATCAGACGTGAAGTGAAGTGCTGCACTGTGGCTAACGAACAAATCTTGCACAAGTCTGTCTTTCTAAGAAAACAGAATTTAATAGATAGATAGATAGATAGATAGATAGATAGATAGATAGATAGATAGATAGATAGATAGATAGATAGATAGATAGATAGATAGATAGATAGATAGATAGATAGATAGATAGATTTTTTAAGGCCTTAAATGTGATACTTAATAATGATAATTTAAGACTTAGTGATAAATTAACCCTGCTTTATGAGTTTAAAGTCATAGATTCATTTGTTTGTTTTAAAACACTGATTCATTCAGGAACAAAACAAGTGACTCTTTAAGAGTAAGTCACTGAATCATTCACTCGGCTGATTTGGTCAAACACAGTGCTACATCAGGTTGCCTGTCTACACCGGATGTTTCAAAGCGAACATCCCAAATTCATTAGTCCTGTTTTTGGAAGTAGTGCCGCCACGAGGAGGATGTCAGAAATAGAATGAAACATTAATTTACTGTCTGTAACTTGTCACGGCACATCCAGTGTAGACAGAATCACTGGTTATAATTACCCTATTTCCATTTGCTTTTGACGCGGCACAGCTGGTTTTTGCCATATGTTTATTCATTAGTCAATTCATTTTAACACATTATTATCATTATTATTATCATTATCAGAACAAATCAGTACCTTTTACTTGTCTGTCCAGTTGCCTGCACAGCTGTCTTTCTTTCCTTCACCACACACCTGCCAATAGCGAGGCCTTCAAAAGCAAGGTTTTCAGAGATTTCTCCTTGAGCACAGGTCAGATGGAGTGTTCCACTCTGAATGGAAATGAGTAACTCTCACTGCCACCAGAGAAAAGATTAAAGTAGCATTTAGAGGAAAGGCATTTCTCCACTGGGCATAATAATAAACCTCTTCATCCAAAGCAACAGTGGTGAGAATAGAGGGTTGAGCATGCAGACAACTGAGACTTCTTCCAAGTCTCTTTACAATTCACAGGGTTTCAAACTGCATCTCCAAACAAAACAGAGTACATGCTTTTGTTAAGTATTAAGTGACAGCAACAATCACATTCAGGTTGTGCTTGACATAGGAGTTGTAGAGGGGGGAAAATGTTAGAACATGTTAGAGCATGCTTTTTGGAAATGCAAAATGCAGCTCTTGTCTGTTTGTTTGTTTTTGTTTAAACTCTTTGCCTTTGTGTGATCCATTAAATGGAGGATACTTCAATCCAGAGCAATCCATAGAATCCAGCTGTAAAGTAATTTGGAGAAGTTACAGGAGAAATTGGCAGTGTAAAAATATATTTAAAACAAAGTTTAATTTGTTAACATTAGTTATTGCAATAGCTTTTTTATGACTGTAGGTTAATGGTAATTTCTACATATATTACATATATATTATGTATTTGAAAAAATATGCAAAACAAAAGCGTAAGAAACTTTCTGTACATGCAGTGTGTGTGTGTGTGTTGAAAAAAACAAAACATCAGGAAATAAGACTGTACTAATTTACCGTTACAATACTGTTAAATGTTGTTCAGATTATGTAAACCACAATTAAATAAAAAATCTAAAACTCCTGTTGTTTTGATTAACAGTGTACAGTCTCACATGTATAACAAGAGACTATAGTATTTCAGTATGTTATTGAGAGATGTTCAGAAGCTGTTAGGTGGAGCTGAGGGCTGGTCTGGAAGGAAGGATTGGGCATTGAATAGTGAAGAAGAAAGGTTAGACTCCAAAACATTTTGACGGTTCAAAGGTTAATTTTGCATGATGGGCACAATGAGTCCCTTGCCACTTTGTCATATATCTAATAAAAATAGCAGTACATAATCACTGGGAGTGTGTGACTTTGTGCAGATGCGTTTAATAACTACAGGGCAGACACTTCCATAACCAAGTACACTCGATTGGTGCTCTCATTTGCTTGTAAAAAATAAAATAAAATGTTTCTGAATGTTGATGAAAGATGGCATCAATAGTTCATACAGAAAAATCATCTAATTTATATGTAATTTGAAAATATATTATATGAAATGTATTGGAATTTTCACCCCCTTATCAGTGTTCCAGTGCTGATTAGATATTGTCATGACAACTAGCAGCTCAACAACATTAAGCAGTTCACTCCTCTGTGAAAGCCTCTCATTTATGTTGCTAGTGTTGTCAATCCTTTCATGATGTGCAGGAAATTATCACACATCCACACCTCAGCGGCGCTGTAAATCATTATGGCTATGCCAATACATACATATTCATCTGAGTGAGCCATACTGAGTCCCCCTCCTCTCCCAGTTTTCCCAGTCAAGACATTTCACCCTGGAAATGATGGACGGGTTTTGGTCGGGTGCCATGGATCTGGGCCCAAGCAGGGATTCTGGAATGGTTGTGAAGGTCAGGTCTCCCGACAATCTCCACATTGGCCTTTGACGCAAATCTCGATTCATCAGTATAACCTGTTCCCCGGCCGCACGCCAGCTCTGCATAGATCAATCTGCTAGCATTGTAATTTCATCAGGCTTCTCTCCACCCCGCCTCCACCATATGTAAGTCCACCCATTCATCATCATGGATATTAAGTGTGGGTATTTAAAAACACTTTGGAAAACGCATCGACTGCTCTCCACAAGAGGGTAGCACACCGGAGCAGTCAACGGATACGTAATGACAGTGAGTAATCATTTGTCACTAAAGTTAGATTGCACACTCAGCAATCTGTCCTCCACTCCGCTCTCTTCTTTGTGATTTCACCAATGCCTCCTCACAGGATTTTTGCAAATGTAACGTACGGCAGTTATCTACAACAGCCGCAGTGTTTTTGTATGCTACTTTCAAGAAGAGAGGTGGAAGCCTTGGGTTCTAAAACGCTCCTCTTTATCTTTTGAGTAAAACAGTTTTTTCAAGGAACAGTGTCACATTCCATATCTACATCCCAATATTCATCATCCTGCCACTGACAGTCTTTACCAGGATAATTGCATTATTTTACCCCCCTTTGTGAAGAATGTGTTTTCATTTTGAGAGGAATTATGCTGATTTTGTTGTCCTTTTGTTTTGCTCGCTTCAGGTCCCCTTCCCCCGTCACGTGAAGCATGGATTGTCGGCATGCTTACCAATGACAAATGGGGGACGGTGCTGGGGTCTTTGGGGAAAGTAAGAGGAATCAGGTGCACAGTGGCTGGGATGAGGCTCCAGTTCTGCTAAACCCAGGGGCCACCGGCAAAGGAAGAGAGAAGCATTCCAGGCTACAAATTAATACATTCATGTGGGAGACAAAAATGGTTGCGCTATTTTTCCTGCCTGCCATTGCATTGCGATGCACAATCCCCACTGCACACTTCATACGAATGTTGCTGTGGAGGGTAATTCCAAATGCAGAAAGGCAGAATAGTTCCTTCACCAATGTGATGTTGACTGAATGTTGAGATCTTGAGGAGAGATTTCAAGTGCATTTTAAAAATCGGGGGAAAAAATAATAAAGATAATACACAAATAAATCTACTTCTCAAATGAATGGGATTTAGAAGTGGACTTGATGTGTAAAAGAGGAGTGTGTGGCAACAATTCAGCAGAATAATTTTTAAGATATTGCAATATCAGAGAAATAAATGAATTTCTGCTGAAGTAAATTCTGCTAAAGGTTTTGCATCGGCTGTGGCCAGCAGTTCATTTCACAAAGGAAACCCCAAGACTGTTTACTAACGGCCAACCACAGAAGAAGAGGATAATTCTTCAAAACTATATAGAGGTAAAAACTGAGAGTGCAGTCAAAATGCTTTGTTTTTGCATATTATTGCAAGAGCATGTTAAATAAATAAATAAATAAAAACCCTACTGCTTATACAAGCTCACTCAACCCGTTAGGAAATATTTTACAATTCATCTCTGCTCTTTAATGAATGCAAAATTTACTTGATCATTTCCATCCAGAGTGCCCATTTATTTGCAGCTATAATGAACTTATAAATTCTCACAAAGGAGTGTGATGTGCGATCATCAGGGAAAAAAAAAATATTTGAAAAAGGTGGAAGATTAATGCTGTTGTTTTGGGCCAAGGATGTAAAATTGGTTTTCATTGAGCAGCAGGGTTTTGTATTGGCAAACATTATTTTTCCTTCTGCCTCCTTACCCTTGTAAAATTACCCTGAATTTGTCCTCTACAGTGGAGCATTGAATTATTTAATAAAAATGTTATTTTCAATGAGTATTTATTTTGGGTCATTGGAAATTTAATTTTTGAATCGACTGACACAGCAAGATCTTAGCTGTGCACAGCAGTCCCAGGAGGTATTTCAATTCATGAGACAAAGTTTAAGCTGTTTATGGGTCTGTGAAAGAGATCTGGAAAGTAAGTAATAATAGACAGATTAGCAGTGAATTAATTGATTACTTAAGTGTCTTTAGTTTTCTGTATTTGCAGAGTTAAAGTCATTAAAACAAACAAAAAAAGGTTGAATTCAGCTGTTTTAAATTTTGGAATTTAGGCTGTAAATAATACAATGGACAATATTTTTCTATTGATCCATGTCACTTATGTTAATTTCTACATTTAACCATTTAAGTTGAATAAATGGACATGAATGTATTGTGAACAAACATGAAGTCACAATGAACAATTGGAGGGGAGGGTGGGATGGGGTTCAGTGATCTTTCTGCAAGTTACATTTTTACACCAGTAGGTGACATATGACTGTCAGTCATCAGTGAGAACTGATTTGACACTGATTCAGTAACTTGCTTAAAAAGCTTAATGAATTAATCTCACAACAGGTTCGTTCAAATATATGGATCCATTCAGCAACACCACTACAGGTTTTTTTTTTCTTCTTTTTTTTCTTTTTTTTTTCAGAGACTATACTGGAGATGGAGAAAAAAAAAAATATACGCAATCTGCAATACCTTGTCTAAAATGTAAGCATTGCTGGTGTGATATTAATTAAATAAATATATATTAATTGTTAGTTCATGATAACTAATAAACTATCGGTAACAAACTGAACCCCATTCTTAAACTCTGAAACAGAGTTATACAGCAGGCTTCTCAAAGGCTCCTGCTCATAATGGGATGGCTCACCATGTAAATACACATTTCTAGTCCCAACTGATCTAGCCACACTGAACTTTAGTAATAGAAAAATAGACTGTGAATAAAGTCCCTGAAGCGAGACTCTGACAGTGTCCTTTTAGAAAATAACAGCCACAAGGACAGAAAGTCACTTGGTCTTGTGTGGCCACTCATGGCCCTTGTAAATTGTTAGCCACTAACAAAAGTGGATCTGAGAACTCCAGCATGAAATGTTCACTCAAACACACAGGACAGAGAGCAGAAAAAAAAAACCTCTAATTATCAACTGTATTCTGCCATTTTATTCCTAACTGCAGTATAACAAGGTAAAAAGACCATACACATTTATTTGCATACTAAGGGGCTGCTGAATGCTTGAATCTGATTGTTGGATGAATGTTCTTGGGTGTGCAGTTATTTTCAGGTAAATGCACAGCTAAAGTAGTTCCAGTCAGGTCTTGACCCCATTACATGTCCATATCACTTTGCCAAATAATTTCAGTTATTTAGCCTACAACAGCAAAACATCCAAAACCCATTATGACATTGAACAAGCTATTCAATTTAATAAACAATATGATAATATATATATATATATATATTTCCAAGTTTTTGCAACAAAATTACGTATTATTATGTACAGAAAGCACATATATCCCGCTCTCTCTCCCATCCAAACGCACACACATACTACGGACACACATGGTGAGCGTGATTTCACCGAGTACAACATGTTCCTGGATCAACATCTTTGTTGATCCTGGAACAACATTCCAATCAACTAATCAGAATTGAGATATAACTTTTCAGGAAATATTAGTTTTAGGGTTACAATGAGGATTAGGTGCTTCTACACCCTACACCCAGGTGTGAAAAACTTGTTGCATCTTTCCCAAAAAGACTCATGGCTGTATTAGATCAAAAGGGTGCTTCTACTAAATACTGAGCAAAGGGTCTTAATACTTAGGACCATGTGATATTTCAGTTTTTCTTTTTTAATGAATGTGCAAAATTGTCATAAATTCTGTGTTATTCTGTCAATATGGGGTGCTGTGTGTACATTAATGAGGAAAAAAAATAAACTTAAATGATTTTAGCAAATGGCTGCAATATAACAAAGAGTGAAAAATTTAAGGGGGTCTGAATACTTTCCGTACCCACTGTGTATATATATACACAGTGGGTACGGAAAGACATATATATCTATATCTATATAGATATATAGATATATATTAAAAGTTATTATTACAGTTATATTAAATTGTAATAATATTTCCCAATATTACTATTTTAATGTATATTTGATCAAATAAATGCAGCCTCGATGAGCATAATAGACACAAATATTTAGAAATCTTATCAACCCCGAACTCCTTAACAATTGTTTATGTATATTGTATTTGTTTGTGTATATATTATTCCAAGTGGATTTCATGTTTCAAGCCTAAGATATTGCTGAAATTTGTAACACCTAATTCATCACAAATGGTGATGAGAGGACCAGCACTCACAGTGCTTAATGGGTTTTAAGTGTTCACATTGTCATGGATCATTCTGCCTCTATTCAGACAGTTATGTCTCCCTGATGTCACAATCTATTTTGGACACCTCTCTTTTCTATCATATAGGTCTAGTGGAAAATTGTGTTTTGTGTTGTACTCCGAACATTTATAAGAGCATTCTGAAGATCCAAATATGATATGAATCCTCTCTATCCCCTGTTGAAAATCACAGTAACACAAACACCTCCAAAGAAAACACTGGAAGGCTTTGACGTTTTGATGTGTATGCTTTTTTTTACCCAGATTTATAATAGAAGCCTACCTCCCTGAGCAATGTAGATAAGATGTCCAGACAGGAAAAAACAAAACACAATATAAAACGAAAAACTGGAGCAATACTCTCCACAAAAAAACACATCACAATTTTGCTGTTCTCAGATAGACACATCACAATATAATATAGCCCACAGGAGCCAGAGTCTCGAGCACACAACGCTTTTCTTGTCTTTGTCACTATCGTTTGAGGATCAGTAGCTTAACTGGGGTAAAAAGGCCTCCCACCTTGATCCCAAAAGGGAGAGTAAGCTTCTTTACTTGACTTGAAATGTGTATGGGCTGCACTCAAACAGCAGAGCACACTACACCAGCCACAAATGCAGCTCAACTGCTGAGGTAATAAAGACTCAATTATGATTGTTTTCTTTCAAGGCCATCTGCCTTCTGATTCTCCCTCCTGCTGGAGTTATAGATTCTGGGATGTTCTTTTTTTTAGAGATGACACAAACAATTTAGGGAACAATAGCAAAAAGTAATAGGTCACATATAAGCAGACTGCTGACCTAAAAAAAAAAAAAAAAAAAAGTTTATTTGCCTACGAATTCAGTCCTAATTACTCAAGATGATACAATATGGAAGAACATCTCAACTGGTGCCATACAGCCAAAGTAATAAAACCAAAATATTGTACTCAATCTTCCCACAATAAGGTGCTACTGAATAAAAACAGCTTGAAGGAACCCTCAGCAATCAAACTGGAAAACCCTGTAGAAGAAAATCTCACAGAAAATACTTTAGTGGAAACAGAAAATACAGTTAATTTGAGAGTTAAATAAATAGATGGTATTATAAACATCCCCATATCTATCTATCTATCTATCTATGTAAAAAAAGTGAAAAAAGTGATGTGATATACAGCCAAGTATGGTGACCCATACTCAGTATTCGTGCTCTGCATTTAACCCATCCAAAGTGCACACACACAGCGAACACACACACAGCAGTGAACACACACACACAGAGCAGTGGGCAGCCATTTATGCTGTGGCGCCCGGGGAGCAGTCGGGGGTTCGGTGCCTTGCTCAAGGGCACCTCAGTCGTGGTATTGCCGGCCCGAGAATTGAACCCACAACCTTAGGGTCAGGAGTCAAACTCTCTAACCATTAGGCCATGACTTCCCCACAACTAACTAACTTTCTATCTATCTATCTATCTATCTATCTATCTATCTATCTATCTATCTATCTATCTAATATATTACATCATATACATCACCCTTAACACGCTGAACCATGCAAAAGCTGATGAGAACTGACTTGAACTCAACATATGTTTTCCTCAAGAGAAAGGAATGCACACACATTCAATTAAATGTCTAAAAGCTGGTTTTCATGGTCAAGGTGTACATAATATGCTTGTCTCAGTGATTCGTCAGTTTCTGTTAGTCCAACCCACAATGTTATCTTTACAACATAAAGTATTATCAAAGAGATTAATGTAGATTAATAGAATAGTTAGATTCATGCATTTATGGGGTTGAATATAAAAATAGTGAAACAAATATACATTTTTAAAAAGTATGAATTGAATATCCCAATTAAACTAGTACTGAATCCAGAACAAAAATCTTAAATAAATAAAGGCTGTGCTAGATACTGATCGCTCAAACAGACTGTGTGTTGCCGAAGTGTTACCATATTGTTAACTGATTTTAACAAGCTTATTGTAAAGTGCTGACCAGACTAAAAAGTAGGAGCACATGTAAAGGGACATTTTTTTTTCAGTGTTTATAGTTCAAACAATTCCAAACAGTAATTCATATAATCATTTGTTTGTGAGAGTTGTTTATGGGTTGTTTTTAACATAAAACATAATGGTGTTCTTCCAAGGTCACAAATCAAGTGTGTATCTTCAATACATTACTTGATAACCATACAGACCTCAAGTCCTTATTAAAGCAGTGCAAGCAGTGAAAATTAGGTAACTAAATGCAACTTGGATAAATACATAGAAAAAGATTATTTTTTCTTCTTCTTCTTTTTTTTCCTCCAATAGCATTTCAGAGTGACATGAGAAGAATGTCATACAAACAATCAGCACTCCATTTAATCCAAACTGCCATGATGTCTTCCAACTAGGAAATGATATGCTGATACATCTCTAAGGGTGTAGTAACACATCATACATAGCTTACCCACAACCCTAACCAAATACAAATGAACAATCCCATCAACCCCCCCCACTCACCAACCCTAATCAAATACAACTGAACAAGCTCATCAAGCCCCTTCAGGATTACTAGAAACTTCTTTCTTGGAGCTTGTTGGAGCTAATGTCTGCAGGAACTGAAATTGAGACCACTGGTAAAAGCGTTTTGAGCTCATAATTAAGGATGTGCCAGAAGACGAATACCTTATTCAGAAAGGCATGGATAATGGCTTCAAAACAAATTATGAATTGGATAATGGCTTCAAAACAAATAATGAATTCTACCGAATAATAGGAAAAATATTCTGCAGACACAGTCACTCCTTGTGTTTGCTGGGTAACAGGTGAGCCAGAAGATAGCACATTATTATCCATAAACTTCTAAAATCACCATGCTATAATGAGTATGTTAAGTGAATGAGTGTAAACTCTATGAATGAAATCAACACAAATCAAATAGCCACATTGCCGTGTCTGTGCGTCATTCAGGAATCAGAGCTGCCAAGAGTAACTTCAACTAAGATACTAAATCATGCACATTTTCTGTTTTCTATGTCTATTTAAAACGTATTTTAACAGACATATTTACATTATTGACATTTTAGATCATGTACAATATTACACACAATATATTTCACTGTCTCACTCTTTCCTGGAGCCGGTCCATAATTTGTGCCTTCTTTTTCATTTTTATTTATTTATTCATTTATTTATTGTTTCAGATTTGCGTTTACATTATGCATTAAAACTTGCTTTAGCAGTTTTCAACCACTGAATATTTTCTTTCAACTTCCATGTTCTCTAATTAGAAATTTTATATAGAGGACTCTTATTTGAGTTTTTGGATGATTGTCCTAACACACCTGTGTACACAAAGTTCCTTTGTAGAATGAATGAATGAATAAATAAATATTTGATTTCTGTCTGGTTCATGGTCTTGTTTTCCTAGGTTCTCATTTTTTCCCTCTAGTTTGTTTCTATGGTTTCTGATTAGCCCACACCTGTTTCTGTCTCCGTGATTACACTCCCTGTATATTTAAAATATGTGTTTCCTTAATTCTTATTCTAATGTCATTTATGTTTGTGCTACATTTACTCCTACGATCTACTGAGTTTGTTCCCTCTGGATTTATTATTATTTAAAGACTGTTTTGTACTTCCCTGTGTTGTGTGCTTTATATCCAGCACAATCGTGCAACAGAAGATCAGACCGAGACAGTAGTTATTTTTTTGGTGTAACCATAAGCCTCTGAGTCCCAGACTCCATCATGGACCTCCAACGTGTCAGCTCTGCCTTGGTTCCTTTCTCGCTTTCTCCACTGGGCTCCCTTGTCCCACCAGCTCCGCCTTGGTCAGTTGTCGACCTGCCTCCGCAACGGGATTTCACTCATCCTTTCATCCCTCTGTCTCCATCAGACTTCTCCTTCCCTCAGGCTATCAGGGGAACAAAATTACATTTAAATTGGGCTTTTCATCTTATTTGATAAACATCCAATCTGAGACCCACCTACTTTCAGATTTTATCCAAATACACATACAAATAATTTTGAGATTGCTACAGATATTAGCTCCACTAAACACCCCTAGTCATAAGTATTGTGCAAGGAACCATTTGAAAAAAAAAAAGTCTTTATTAATCAATAATCTGCACTTGTAACCATAATTTGTGTAAACAGGAGTAAAAGTTATTAGTGTTAATTTCAACTGGAAACTGCAGTGGATTATATGTATTGTTAAAGTTTTTATTATTATTATTATTATTATTATTATTATTATTATTATTATTTTTATTTTTTATTTTTTATTTTTTATTTTTTTTTTTAAAAAAAAAAAAAAAAAAAAAAAAATGTAGGTAGATGCATGTGTTTCCAACGAGCCAATCTGGCTATTGGTACTAACTGAATTAAGAATTCCCAGAGAGACAGTGTTGATCGTAATTGAATTAATCACTCCCTCCTTCAAATAATTACTAAATTAATTTCTGATGTGTTGTAAAATAAGATGAAAAATGGACCAGGATCAAAAAAGCTCTTATGCAGCATGATCTAAAATATAGAGTCAAACAAAGGTTTTCACTGAGTTCATTTCTCTTTGCTCTTGCATCAGATTTTCCTATCCTGCTATTGCGCCATATTGGGGACCCTGAAGCCTTTATATTGTGCAACATTTGCTGCTAACATTTGATGTCTTGTGTCTTAAATTACTTGTTCTTAAGAGATAATAGGTCAGATCAGGGAGATTTTGAGTGACCAGTCACTGAATTTCCAAAGCCTTTAGCAAATCCACAAAATTAGAAGGTAAAAGGCTGCCATAAGATAAAATGTTGAGCCTTCAACCAAACAGCTTGTCAGCAGTCAGAGTATTAGGCTACTGTATGTCACCATGTTCAGTTAGCAGGCGCCAGTGAAGTTAGATGATCTTTGGTAAGTATCTTGCTGGTTTAATCAGAACTTCAACACACAGTGGTTTGTATCATATTCTACACAGTCTTATAACTGTTTTGAGTATTTTTTTTTAACACCCAAATTAATAAATATTGAAAAACAGATTATTTATTCAGCTACTAGAATTACCATATAACTTGCAATTCCTCAGGTGTACTGACAATTTCTGTGCAGTTCTAGGTGGAATGCCCTGACGTTGTTTGGCAGTTTTAAACAATCACATTTTATTTTATTTCATAAAATGAAGAAATCTGTTGTCATATTTACCTACAAACCAATTGATAAAGTTATTTTATACAAGAAAAACACTGCTATACAGTATAAGCAATTTGTGGCTCAAAGAGTTACTTTCCATCGCAGCAGACATTATGTGTCATTACCTGTGTCTTTTATGACCATGACGGCAGCTCAGTGTAGTTAAGTGGAGCACATGTTCTGCTGATGACAACATGCAACCATAACAACACATTTATTAGAAGCCTGCATCATCTTTTGATGCAGACTTATTCAGCTAAAAAAAAAAAAAAAGTGTTTATGCATGCAATATACTGCACACCAATATGCATAATTGCAAGTAGGAAAGATTTTATATTATAATATTAAGTCTTTTTCATTCTGTTTTAAGTCAACACAACTTAGCTTGAAACTTATTTTCTCTTTCCTTTTAGATTTCATAGACATTTTACATCTAAGTGTATCTACAAATAGAAATCAAAACCTCAGTTAGGTTAGTGGAAGTCACACATTCAGAAAAGGTGCTTCAAATGAAAAGGTTTGACTGTTTTCCGCCCTCTTCAGTCTACAGCTAGAGCACATCTCACTGTATTCTAAGACATCCATTTTTACCCATTATGCAAGAGAACCCTAGTGATCATAGCTCCTGACTGCCTTTATTCTCTCAGCTACGCCCAGGGTTATCTCTGCTCATCTATTCTTATCATATGCTGGTTGATTGATATGTTACCCCTGCACCCAATCCACTTAATAGATGAGCAATTTTTAAAAGCCATCACAGAGACAGACAGAAGAAGCAGTGATGAAAAAAGTTATCATAGATTACCCCTATGTTTGGTCTAGGAGGCCTTGGACTCATTCACATACATGTCAAGTTAAAGACAAACTGATGGCATTCTTAAGCACTGACTGTTTTTTCCAGATCTCATTAAACATAATATTATGAATCATCTCAAGCCACCTCATACTTCAGATCTAATATTTGGAATGTGAAAGGTTTCAAAGGTATTGTCTGATTGCTATGTTAATTTAAAACCTTTGACAACAAGTCTTTGTTTGTTTAACTTTAAAAGTTTCTCTCATGAGGCAATGGTTCAAGTTCAATATCATTATGATGCATCAGTTAGTTTGGATGTAGGAAACAGAAATCCCAGATCCAATTTGCATTTCCAAGGAAAGCTTCATTGACACTGATATTTATTCCCAAATATGAGGGGACAAATGGTTACAACATCATAACCCTGCTGCTTCCAAACAAGTATTCTCTACTACCTCTGGATGGGAGTGAATTTAATAAATGCAAAGAAGAACTGATAATAAATCTCTGTCGTTTGACAGTTCTATCTGTCAGACTTTGTGATGCAGAGATGTTTCAGCGAGGAAATACCCTGTGGATGTGAACAAATCAGCGTATTACTGCACGATTGATGTAGCTGAAAATCTTTCCAGCTGTTGATTGTTAGGCGAAAAACTTGCCAGCTTTGAGAAACTAATATCAGGTAAATGAAATGCATTGCTGCATTTAGGGGAACATCTTGCAGGACACTGCTGTCTATTTTAACAGTTCAATTTTTATTATTGTTTTATTTTTTTATTTTTTATATATTTATTTATTTATTTATTTGCATTTTGTATATATATATTTTTTTTTTTTGATAATAATGCTAAAAAGGTAACCTAGCTGATAACTTTCTGAGCACTAGATGAGACCTTAAATCAAGCTAGTAAAAAGAGATGATGGGTTTGAGAAACTGATTTCAGCAAATGCTCTATTTATTGGACTGAGCATTTAAAAGTTTATGATTGAATGTATCTTTTCTCCATTCTCAAAGAACTATGTAAAACCTATGAAAGAATTAAGAAATTCTCATTAGTTATCTATGGGCTTTTAAGAATCAAGCATGTTGTGTCATATTTTAATCAACCATTCTCATTTTTGCTTGAATTTGAGATACTTTCATAGCTCTATTTAATTTAGTGGAAAGACTGCAAGAAGTCACGCTGACGAAATATACATCTGATGACTTTGGTTGATTTGACATGCTCTAAATTGAAAAAAAGAAGATAATTTATTAGACATGCTGGCATAAAGAGAGACTGGGATGATGTAAGATTTTTTTTTTTTTTTTTATGTGAATATTCTTTCAAATTAATAGAACCTGCTGTCAAAATGTATAATAGGTAAGCGGGGAAACATCAAAAGTCCTTCAGTAAAATGTGACAGGAGGGCATTCCAAAGTCTCTTATCACCTGGCTTGTCCATTTCACCAGTGTGCACATTTTGAGCCAATCCACCGCTGTCAGTAAGCCCTACGTCGGCCTTAATGAAAACTTTTTCAAAGGCAGCTCAATTTAGCTAGTTTGTAATATTAAAGAGTGAGCAGGCACTCTGCTTGAGTTACATGAAAGAGAGATGTATATCTCTCATACTTTCTCTAAAAAGGCTAAATTACTTTCTCTACTGTCTCTAAAAATGCAAAAGTAGCAGTACCTTCCAAAAATAAATAAATAAATAAATAAATAAATAAATAATAAACCTTATAAGTCAATACCTCAATGTCAGTGTGTTAAAGCCTGCCTCTTATTATCTTAAGATCGTTTGATTGGCTGATTAACCCATCAGTTCAATATTTGGGACTGCTTGAATGGGTCAGTCTGGAGGAAAAGGACATACTCATTCACTTAGATATCACAATTTTTAGTCACATCTGAATCAAACTTAGCTCAGTTTTGTTAAATCAAGGCTACATCTGTGTGCCTGCCATTATTATGACATCACACAATGATTTCAGGATTAATGGTCCAGAAAAGAAAGTATATATAAGGTGTCTACACACACCCACACACACACACAGAATTGTTGTTAAAAAAGCTGCAGTGTTATTCGATATTTTTAAGCCAAATGTCAAAATTGTCCTATGGTGTGACTGTCCCGAGCATGGTTCAGTAAATTACAACTTTTATAAATTAAAAAGAAAAGCATAAATATGTTAATAAATACCCCTGGCATAATTGTACAAGTGTCTATTTTAATAAATGGCGATCTTTGTTTTTTTTTGTTTTTTTTTTCCCTATAGTATATTTCTGAAAGTGTAGGAACTTAATACATTTTGTCTCTGAAAACCATGTCCTGATTTAAATCGGCCAATTCCAGAGAAAACTTTAAATAGCTGAAGGACCCCATTCATGATCATGTTACTGAACCCCCCTGTGAAGCCCATGAAATGTGCACATGCTCAATTTTCCTCTTAGAATTGTTCAAATAATCAACTTTTTTGTTGTCCTCCCGTTAAATTAGATTTTTTAATTAAAAAATGTATGTTAAACTACATAATAATGGAAAATGATGCAGATGTGTCTTGCGAACCGCTAATGACAGGTTAGCTCAGAAAAGCAAGGTCATTAATTAACAGAAAAGGCTGAAACGTCCTTTGGTGTGACAGAAAATGTCCTCCGGTGTGACGCCTGTACTGTCACAAAACAGGACAACGATGTCACACCACAGGACAAGCTCTCTTTAAGAAGCATTTTAAATAATTAAATAAGATTTATTTAACTCCTTTTTATTATTTTTTGATAATTTTCAGTGTTTTAAATGCAATAATGATATTAATTAAACTATTTTATGTTTTTTACAGAAAAAAAATTTACTGTTATAAAGTGTCATGAAAATAAGTATAAAATGTGATACTATGATTTTGAGACATAAAGAATTGAGGGAGAAAAATTAGTGGAAGAAAGGAGACGGAAATATAGACAAAATTAAAAGGGATCCACACAGAAGGGACGAGATCCTAAGAGAACAATGCAGAATGTAAATACAATAAAAATGATGCCTTAAAAAGAGTAGCCATATAGTTTAAAAAAAGTCCATTCACATCTTAATGAATATAGCTTGAATATCAATCATATTTAGCTCTGCCACACATGCTGCAGGGTACTTGACTAAGAGACTGGATTTTTTGATGAAAATTATTTCATATGATGGTCATATGATGCGATTTCAAATTTTCCTTTCCTTTTGGAGTGTTACAAGCTATTCTTGAATAGATAAGATCCCTAAAGTTGTAAAGACTAAAGTCTCAAACCCAAAAAGATATTCATTATAAAAGTTTAGACTCATCCACCCCCTCCTAAAACGGCTTGTTTAAACACGCCCCCACATGTCTACATCACGATGTAGGAAGATTTGCATAACGCCACCCAAATGTTCACGCAAAGAAAGAAGGCGTAACTTTGATTCCCGCTGTTGCCACCAGCAGCATGTCGTGGAGACGCTGTTTTGTTGTGAAAGCGAAAATACTTTGTTTGGCCTTCCAAAAGAGGACACAACTAGAAATGAGTTGTATTTACAACAAATATTTAGTGTGCAGCACATTTTATGGAGGACTGTTTCCTGATCCTGGGAAAGAAGACTACAATGCCGGCTGTTCTGAATCACAATCTGTAAGTACATTTACATATTTAAAGGATTTGCCACTGATGATTCAAACGTGAGTTTTGAGCAGTTTAGAGAGTAGTGCTTGTTGTTTGTCATTTCTCCAATAACAAATGCAGACATGGTTTTATGTTTATGCAGCGCGATGCAACACAACGCGTAAAAGCACAGTATAAGTCATTATAATCCGTAATTATGTCCCCACTGGATGCTACAAATGGCTCCTTTGTAATGGGTTTTATAGTTTTTGTCTTGCCACGCCTGTGTTCTGACCGGGACATGCATCACAGTATGGCAAGGGGCGTAACATTTCTGTCACACACTTGAGGCCAATCACAACGCACTGGATAGATGGCCAATCAGAGCACGCCTCGCTTTTCAGACCGATGAGCTTTATAAAAAACGATGCATTTCAGAAAGGCGGGGCACAGAGGTTAAACAATAATGTACAGTATGTGGAAAATAATGTGTTTTTTTAACCTTAAACCGCATAAACACATTTCATTACACCAAATACACAAAATAATGTTCTTTTTAGCAGCATCATATGACCCCTTTTGTTTAAAATACATGTTGATATTGTTTGTATCAAAATTTTCTCCTTTGACATATAGAAATAATTTAATAACTACCATTTCTGTCCTTTAGTGTGACACATAAAAGAACCACAGATTTGTTTTTATCTCAAAATATCTTATAATACAGTTAAGTATTTCAATAGGGGAGATACAAATATCACTCAACTTAAAATGGTATAATTGTCAGCAGTTTTGAATGAATGACAGCAAAGTTTGTCTTGAAAATTTTCAACAAGTCATGGGGGGAAAAAAAAGTTAATTATAATTTCATATTAAATAAATAGCACTATATGAAAATAAGTGTCTATCAATGATGATAAATCTCTCTTTTGCTATTTATGTACTATTAAGAGTTTGTTTTTTGTTTTTTTTCTTAATTTTTGCTATGTCTCACCATAGGACAAATTTATGGTAAAGTTCGGTAAAAAGAAAAAAAAAGAAAAAAAGAAAAAGCTGTGAAAGAATTGACAAAGTTAGTGACCCTTTATATTTTCTCAAAGATCAGACTTCACACTACATAAATATGTGCACATTTCTTTTTTCAAAAAAGTTTTTTTTTTTTTTTTTTTTTTTTACAAATATTATATATATATATATATATATATATATATATATATATATATATATATATTTAGCAGAGAGTGTGAAAATTAGGCCTTTTTGCCCTTGACAGCAATGACAGGCCAAGCCCAGTGGTAAGCCATAGTTTGTACCTGATGTTGTCATTATTTGTTGGTTGTCTCCACTCATTCATTTTGTGGGCATTGGTGACAAAGGAACTGGAGGCAGGCTAGTCTTCACACCTTTCTTCAACTATCCAGCCATGGGTTATTTCACCTTTGAGCTGGTGGCGCAATCACACATGCGGACAGAATACAATCTTCTCTTCCCTGGATCCCAGGAGGCCTTGCTCTTGTCCACACTGAGAGTGTTATGCTCATAAAAATCCGTAGCAACGGAAAACTACAATTTTTCCCCATTCTCTGTCAGAGAAATACCAGACACTTCCCAGCAAGCTCAGCCCTGTTGTCATATATGGTTTTGGTGAATGAACAGGGCTTAGTGCTCCAAGGCAGCTTCAGGCAAATGTCACTTTAAGTTACGTGCACCGTGTGAATCCTGGAACCAAACGAACGGTCACTGATCTATGAGAAATCAGGTCAAGTGCTGAGTGTCCTCCCCTCTACTCATAACTTTCAGGAGCAGAGAGAAAGCCAAATGATCGAGGGGCTGGCTGGAAATATTTCCATAATGGGTGCCCATGCACAACAATGCAAAGACGCACACGCACCCCTTTCTCCGGCACTGGAATGGTGGCACTGAGATAGTACATCATCCACAGAGCACCAGGGGGCAAAAAATAATGTCAACTTGGGTCAGCAAACATGGCAGCACATCAATTTTGTAAGAATATATTATTATAAGGACTATTCTGAGAGCGCAAATAAGAGGTTTTTCATCTTTTTTATATATAAAATTATGTTTAAAAAGTAAATATTGTCTTTTATATTTAAAAAAAAATACCTTATACTAAATCAAACAAACAGATGAAGGCAGGCAAGGACAATTGTGCTTTTAAACTAGCAGTGGCTGTTCATCGCCATGAATGAACATACTGTAGCCCGTTTCATTGTCTTCACACTTAACATTTCTTGCAGAATCTCTCATGGAGCTGGTACCTGAGTCCTTGAGCTACACCTAGTGGCAAAGCTTTTGTTTCAGATCGGCAGCTGAATGAGATCCCCAGACAGTCTCTGTGAAGAAAGGCAGCAAGAGCAGAAGCGCAGTAAACAAAGAGGTAGAAAGAAGAAGCCTGTCCGCGTGCAGAAATGATCGAATGAGGACATGAGAAGGCAGGAACTGCACCTCAGAGCAGCAGTGGAGACTGTAAAACTGACCAATCGCCTCAGGTGTAGTACTTGAGGTTGTACAGTGTAAGCTCACATGAATTTCGAAGCTTGTGCGAGGATTGTGAGCGGCACTTAATACACTAAATAATTCAGCTT
Source organism: Cyprinus carpio (assembly GCF_018340385.1). Lineage (NCBI taxonomy): Eukaryota > Metazoa > Chordata > Actinopteri > Cypriniformes > Cyprinidae > Cyprinus > Cyprinus carpio. The sequence continues at coordinate 25,379,864 of NC_056578.1, read as the reverse complement.
TCTGAGTGTCATTTCGGAGATACAATGTGTGTTTGCAGTGATTCACTCATTTCTTATTCAGAGTCACTGAAAGGAAGCATAATTCAGCTCTTTTATCTTTCAGACATGTTTTACGAAGAGTATGGATATGTTTCATACAAATGTGGGTGCAAGAGAGAGAAGGAGTGTCTGTGAGTGTAAAAGAATCACAGCCTACATGAAGAAAACTCCTCGGTTCTTATAAGCTGCATGTCCTGTGTAGATCCAAAAAGCCACAACTAGGTGATTTCAAGCTCACGTTCTTCAAGAACCAAAACATCTTGGTCAAAGGTCTCAAGGATCACACCCCCGTGAGAGCATCGATCAACAACAGCCGCCACTGAGGTGTAAAGCCCACAATCAATGATTACAGCAGTGTGAGGGAGAGAAAAAGGAGAGAGAGAATGAGGAGAGATGAAAACACAGGAGTAAGGAACAGGTGATCTTTTTCTTTTCATCCTCAAACATCATGGCCATTGTTTAAAATAACACAGGATAGGAAGAATGCTTCTCGATTGCATTTGATTATTTACAGTGGCTTTACAAAGAATATTTGAAACAGAATTCATCATAACAAATGGACATGATTAATTTTCTGTAATAGAGCATAGAGTCTATTGTTCAGAAATTGCTTTCCTATCACATTTGTTCATTTGAACCCAGACTGCAGCCATTAAATCAGGAGGCTCATTGTGATAAGTGCTGCATAACACATGATCAGAAGTGAGCTGTAAGCCAGCATTTTCTTGGATAAGATTACCTCCAAAGGGGAAGCCTTGTATCAAACTCTAACAAACAATCCAGAACAAATGTCTGTTGTCAGACAATGCGTGATCGGGGTGGGCAAGTCAATGTACAACATACAAACAATTCAATGCAAGAAAGTACCAATACACATCAACAACAACGACACTATTTACCTTTTAACGATGTTTATTGATGCACAGTCATCTACAGCAATTTACTTACTGGCATTTGAAAGTCTCTGTAATTCTTATATTATAATTCTTATAATGTACAGCTGCTTTGCAATGATTTGTATCATAAAAAGTGCTATACAAATAAACTTGAATTAAATTCTTCTACAATGATAAGGAATGCATCAATGCTAAAATTCTGGCGAATAATCTTTAGATGATTATTATCCTCATGTCATCAATAATTAAAATTATACTTATTGTTTAAATCATTTTTTTCATGCTACTAGGAAATTTAGGCATCAAAACATTTTACATTATTTAAATTCTACAGTAAATACATCTATAATGTTACAAAATATTAATTTTTTTTAAACAAAAGCTCTTCTTTCGAACAAATTATCAAATAATCCTATCAACGCATATAAAATTATAAAATAATTCCTCAACACTAAAGACTTGACTAAATATCAATCAAATAAAAGAATAAGAAACTATTAAAAAACAAACAAAATTAGAAAAACATTTTTGTAATGTAATATTTCACATTATTATCGTTTTAAGTGTTTTAAGAGACTTCTTAAAAAATAAATAAATAAATAAATAAATAAATAAACAGTACTGTCTTAACCTTTTCCTCAATATAATATTTATATAAATTAACTAAAAGTATTAGTGTTGTAAAAATTAACCCCTCCCCCTCTCCCCTTTACCTCCTTAACTTCTCTTGACACAAATGGCAAATTCTCCTACAAGATTATTGATATGCAAAACCATGTACACCCCCTCCCTAGGCAAGTGATCATAGTATAAATGCCACATAAGGCACAGGTGAGTTAATTTATAAATGTTGTTTTAATTAAATCATTCAGGGATCCAACTATCCACAGATTACAGTTTCCTATAATTAAGTAATTAGTTCTGGCATTTTTGAACACTTACGAGGAAGAGGATGTTAGCCTCAAAGCGTCGGCACAAATAGAAACCCCCCTATGCTGTTGGTGGAGATAAAGCAGGAACTGAACCTCCCATGCAGACTTGGTCAATTGATTAATATGAATTTGTTGTTGGTATTACTGTCTTTCAGTTTCAAGAAGCAGTCAATCAGGCATGAAATGTAATTAGAAAGTCTGCTCAGTGCAGTGGTAAGGTGAAAGTGGAGTCAACATGAATCTCGATAAGTGAGCAAAAGGGCTTTTTTTTTCTTTCTTTTTTTCTGGTAGACATCAGACTTCAATTACCATATGCACTGTTCAATTTTTAAACATTGTAATATCTGAGGCCATAAAAATGCATGAAGAAAAACGGCATTAATAAAGAATGGTCCAGTCAGTCTTTTTGTGTTTGCCTTTGTTCATCTGTAGAATTTAATTGCCCATTTTTGTTAATAACATAGAACATAATTGATGTGTAATTATGCATTAACTTAAGCCGTCTTTTTTGAAGCTGCTTTTTTAAAACAAATTTAAGGCTGAAAGGACCTCAGACACTGATCTTCTGAGATGTGGACAATACAACACAGAGTACTAACATACAGGCATCTGTTTCCACATCTCACTAAGAGATGTGGGAAAGCTTCTTTCTCACCTACTCTTCCTTCACATTTGTTCCTCCTCCCCCACTTCCTTCCCTTCACTCAGTTCACTCAGAATGGTCAATAGCAAAATATAATGTTCTACATAGACGCAAGTGATAATCATGATATTCACAGTCATGTTTGCTATCATTTGAAATGTCTCAGTGCAACTGGTAAATCAAATTACTTTTGCTCACCGAAAAGACTGAACGCACAGGAAACCTTCAGCCACCACTGGATACCTTCGTTGGACCAACTGGGTAGACTTTACACAAAATATAAACTCATTATGACTTACAGCGTCCATGAGGGGACAAACTTCTAGGAATTGCTTCTATGGCTAGTGTGTGATTTCATGCATGTGTCAGGTTCCATAAACCACAAAGTATCTGACCCCTGAGCACATTAGCAATGAGGTAAAGTAAAGGATGTGGTCTATATTCATATTCATATCATTCACTACGACCTTCCATCTCAGATGGCAGTGATTCCACTCTTCATGTGCATTAGTGCTTTTGGTGTCTTTATCCATTAGGGAAAAACATGATAAGTGCTATAAGTGAGCAAGATTTGTTGGAAGTGGAATACTTCTTGTTTTTTCCAGGAAGTTCTTGAGTTTATTTTTGGATGTCTAATTTATGTAAAGCCGTTCTATGGCCCTTGGAGGGCACAGTGACATAATGCCGTAAGTCACTCTTGACACTGACACTAGCTTTGGGGGACTGGCCATTTTTGATGAATGTTGAATCATTTAGAAAAAGCGTCACTTGTTTCTTATTAATTTCCCTCTTGTTTGTAGCCTGGGGGCAATGACTCGCCAAGACAAATAGGCCCTTCATGCTGTAAGTTGAATCCATGCCAGGTTAAACAACTAAGTACAACAAGCTCAGCACAAAGCACTGATCTCTCTCTCTCTCTCTCTCTCTCTCTCTCTCTCTCTCTCTCTCTCTCTCTCTCCCTCTCTCTCTCTCTCTCAGAGCAATGTACATCTTAAAATATGGACCATTATATGCTCAAGTGTAGATGCTATGTTGATGTTTTTGGTCTGAGTTGAGCATGGAAACAGAACAGGAAAGACAGCTCTTTATTGTACACCGCAGTGACCTTTAAAAAAAAAATAATAAAATAAAATAATTATCCTAAGGATTTCTGATAAATTGACTTGCATTTCCAACCAGTGTTATTATTGTCAATATGAACTAAATCGAAATCTAAATGAAAACACTTATATTAACAAAGAAAAAAAAAGAACATAACCACAGAGAAAAATAAAAATATTAAACTGAACTAAAATACATTTTTCATGACTACAAAAACTAAAGCAGTTTTTTCCCCCTAATAACAGTTGGCACATAAATTGTGGCACCCCTAAAATATTCAAATAAAAACTAAAACTAAAATCTTGAAAAAAAAAAAACGAAACCTAAACTTATTCTAATAATGACACTAACTTACACTAAATTAAATTAAATAAAAATTCCTTAATATCAGCCCACAAAAATGTTTCAGATTTCAGGCATGCACATAATTATACATCTTTTTAATGTACACTTAACATATTCCAAAGTGTTGAATTAGGTTATCTGTATTCTATATACTATGACATGATGTTCTTTTTAATGTACACTTAACATATTCCAAAGTGTTGAATTAGGTTATCTGTATTCTATATACTATGACATGATGTTCAGGAAAGGAGGTCAATTCTACTGACAAACCAGGTATTCTGGTGGTCCAATCATGTTTGTTATTGGGTTGCCCTTTAGCCAAAGGTTATCTTGCAGGGAGATGAATCCATGAACTTGGTGTCCTTAATAATGGGATAAAAAAAAAACACACACACAAATGGCTGGAAGAGAAATCAAAATAGCTCTCCACTGCATTTATATTGGTCAGCCAATAACTCCTGTCAAACACAGACTCAAAAACCAATAAACAGACGTGTTCATTGGGACTTCAGCAACCTTTAGGAATGCCATGAGACTGCCTATATCCTACAATCAAAAATGTGATGTGAACCATCTACACCACACTGAAACACAAGAGCTTAGAGAGAGAGAGAGAGAGAATGAAAAAAAAAAAAAGGGAAATGGTCAAATACCAACATGATATGCTGATGTATGTGACCTAATTGATCAGCTTTGGTAGAAATGAATGGAAGATAATTATTAATTTAACATTAAATTTAATTTTAATTTTTTTGCATAATTATGCAGTATGCCAGGCGACAGGGGTCAAATGTTTCAAGTGAGAACATGCACATTCCTTGGAAGCACACTAATGGGATGTGTTTGACCTTGTGACCTGGCACAGTGAAGGCAGATTAAGCAATGATTAGCACTCTGACTGATGGGATGAGGGCATGTGATGACAGAATACTCTTTGACAATTGCTCATTTATTGCATCATCAATTACATATAGGGTTAAAGGGATAAAAGAGGGATATTTCTCCACATGAAATTGACTATGCAGAGTGAATTTTCAAAAATTGATGCACAATGATCAAAATATAGTCATGTACTGGAATATAAATGAACTGTCAGCAAATGTCAATAGTTTTATGTTTTACTGTCTCTTTAATTGCTGTGTTGGGCGAGGGGGTCAGTCTCTCAAATATATTAAAAATGTCTGCAAGAACTAGGAATAAATACATTCACAGACACAGCTCTCAGATAGATCAGCATTAAGTTTAGAATTTTCACTGTCACTCAAATCGTCCCAATGAACCACTTGCATGACATCTTTGTTTATCTTGAAACAAAAATAAAGGATGGACATATTCCTGCCCATCACGTGCTCCAAAGGGAAATCTCTCTCTCTTTTTGCAACAAGAGCTTCTGTTCTGTGGGGTTATATCCCCAATCATACGAGGAGATAAGTAAATAAAGTTGTCCTGACATTTTGTAACAACGGTGACAAGAATTCCTCTGTACACGCTGACATTTAGAGTCCATGACTGATGATTGCCGATAAGGAACAAGAAAGGGATAAGGTCATTCTCAAATGCATATTTTACTGTAACCTAAGACAGTTTTTGCACAATTTAATAACACCAGTGTCTATCTATCTATCTATCTATCTATCTATCTATCTATCTATCTATCTATCTATCTATCTATCTATCTATCTATCTATCACTCAAAAATTGCTTGTAAATTTCACAGTTATAAAGAAGGCAAGTAACATATTGAGTTAAACATGATATTTCATATACAACAAATCATTTTTTTATTGTGTATGTAAGAAACTGAAACAGTATTTTATTGAAAAATATGTATCCCAATAATGTTTGTTTCATGTACAACAAATCATTTTTATTGTGTATGTAAGAAACTGTTCTCTTAGATTTATGACAATACACAACCCATTCTCAATACACCGATTCAGATCATCTGCTCTATTGTCTACACAAACCAACTATAAAAGCATGGCTTTAAATAAAACGTTGAAGCATAAACTTCAAAATTGACACCTGTGATGAATCAAAGATGAACTATGTAATTATTTGTCTGTTAAATCAAAATAGATAAAAGCTTTAGTATGCAGTTTTGTAGATCCTTTCACAACACCGAACTGGCTCCAGCTCAATGCAAACACCTACCCCAACCCTTAACCTAATCTTAAAATATTAAAAGCACGGTATTGTTAGCATAATCTGATAGGTAGCATTAATTATTAAAACACCGTCACTTCATTATATCAAATATTGACGCAAGATAAAAACATCTCAACTTTTCAGAATGCCGCAAGCGGACCGCAGGTCATGTGAGAAGAACCAACCAATCAGCTTCATACTTTCCGTAGAAACATCGAAAGCTCAGCTAAGCTGGAGGAACAGCTGATCATAGATGTGCAGGAATACACAATTTAAAATGAATCTACTAGCAGAGCTACTGCACGCGATTTTCAGTGCTGGAAATCAATTTATCCTTTGCTGAAACTTCTGGCGCGTCGTTATGGAGAGAGCAGGTCATGATTGCTTAGCAACGGCAGACGCTACTAGAGCGCGAGCTCCCGAGCGCTTTGGAAAGAAGGAGAAAGCAGCGCAGCTGGTGTTTGACGCGACATATGAACTGCCGCTTACCCAGTAAGGCATTCACTGTCCTTTGTCGCCTCATTTATATTTTAAGAACCATCAGAAGATTGATGAGTCATTCTTTTTTCTACATTTCACAGCGCTCCACTTAAAAATAATAATAATAATAATAAATAAATAAATAATATCTGTTTGTATCACCTATATGTCTACCTTCCTTTGAAAGGGGAAGCGCAGAGATTGCTGACACACTGGGGAAAACCTCTCAGTAAATAGACTGATGGTAATTAGAGCTGGAGACATTTTTCTTGATGAGAGAATAGAGTGTGCTGGTGAATGATGCCACTGCACACCCTGCTTTAGGAGCTACTTTATATGAAGAGGACTAATCAAACGTATTAAAGCAGAGAGTAGCACTGGGCTGAATAGAATTGCATGGGACAAATCACACACTGTCATTCTGAAAATGATTTATTGCTAGGAGATTTATTTATTTATTTATTTTATTCCCATTATAATATCTTACTCCACCTCTCAGCTATTTATGTCTCCACACCAATTAAACTCTTACTCTCTGTGAAGGGACAAGGGAGACGTTTTAAAAGTCCAGACAGTACTAGCAGGAATTAAGAATTACAGAATGGACTCCCTGACATTATACACTTGTAAAAGATCTCATATTGCCTTCATTGGGATAACTGGTTCCCAAAGTCTGTCAGGATGAAACATTGAACATATGAAAATTATTCCTTTGTGATCACTTTTAGTTAGTTTTCATCTTAGTTTCACTTTTCATCTTAACATGCAAAATAGTGTCCTTGTACAGTGCCCTGGTTACACATAGTAATAACAGCAAATTATGCATACTTATATGCAACTACCTCTAACCCTTAAACTATAGTAAGTACATGTAGTTAATGAATTTTACTCAGTACTTAAATATATAATTGTACTGTAAAAATGACTCCTTAAAATAAAGTGTAACCAAAAAAGTAGTGGGCAATCAAATGCATGGCATTGGGGGACATGATGGCAAGTAAAATTGATTCTCAGAAAACACACTCTGTTCAGTATCTCAGCAAACCCGTTTGGCATTTTTTAAATTGTTTGTTCATAAATATAATTATGAATTTGTTCACAATGGTTTATAAAGGTGCTTTATCGACAGTTCACCCACACATTTATTTACCCTCATGTCGTTCCAAATAAATTTAAATAAAAATAAAAATTGAAGTCATACAGGTTTGGAATACATGAGAGTGAGTACCTGAATACAGTTTTTATTTTGGGGTCAACTATCTTTTTAATATTGTCATGGTTAACAAGGTTCTGGTAATGGATAACTTATATTGAAATAAGAAACACTTAGTGTAAAAAATGGTCTGGAAGCTAAAAATTGTAAATTATATTTCCTACACAGTAATATTGATGGCACTAACATTTTCCAAATATATTAATAACTGAGCACATGCTGTTATACTTTGCTTCTCCATTAACTGTTACCATTCCATTCAGAGAGGTCATATTAGCACACTGAGCCCAATTAGCACTAGGGTGGATGACATGGCTGGAAAAGGTCAAGGAGAAAATCTAACAGCTGCAATACAACCGTGGTTCACAAGTTTAGTTTGTTTGCTCTTTAAACTCTCCTGGCCCATCCAATTACTGTTTTAAAATGTAGAGGATCATGGGAACACTGGTCTTTTTATACCTGAAATATGTGTGCATTATGCACAGAGAGTTTCTGTCTGTTTTTGTGTTATGTTCATATGTGAGTTTAGTACAACATGGTATGTATAGCACATTTCATATACAAATGGCATTATACTATAAATAAGGGAAAAAATGTGACCTATAATGTTTTGCATAAAAATTCTCTAAAAAAATGAGTTTGAAAATGAAAAATGTATCTATATACATACTGTTTAAATATAATTTTCTCGCTGATTTTGCTTATCGAGAGAAGATTTGAAACAGGCCTTTTGTTGTTTAGTATGGAGATTACTCTTTTTTTTTTTTTTAGGAGGGGCTTAACAACTGCGGTTTTACACACACACACACAGTTATAGACAGATAAACACAGAAGGATATGGGCAGTGTGCCGATTAAACGGTTTAAAATTAGACACTGTTTCTCCAGTGTTTTGTAAATATAACAAAATAAGTTGTGTATTGTGTAGACAGACACAATAAGAAATCTTAAATTTCCTCTAATGTATACATTTTACAATAAAAAAGGTTTAGAAAACAAAGAATTGGGCGATTAAACAATTGGGTCTGAATTAATAACACAAGTTACAAACTTCAGTGTGACCTAAAGTTCTGGAGAAGGAGAATCTGATCCACTGAGAACCACTGCAATTCCAGAAAAATGTCAGAAAAATGAAATCCAGGTTATTTGTTCATAAGTGATTAGATATTTATAATATAGCAGTGTCTATGTTTTGTCATCAGTTTCATAGTGATGTCTCAAACCAGATTAGACTGGTTTTTCCATTTTGTTTGAGTAGGCCCTTTTCTGTCTGTCACCAATCAAAACGGAAAAAGAGGAAGCTACAGACACACTGGGTTCCTGCTTATTCAAGCAACGTTTGTGAATGTCTCTGCTATTGTATCAGGGAGAGCGGTTATCAGTCAGGCTCAAAGGGCATGTTGTTTTTGTTCACATATAGTAGATGAAGGACGGCGTGGGATCTGACGTTGTGGCAGCGGCCAGAGAGCTCTGTCACAGGGAGTGTGTATATGTGATTATCTTAGGTGATGCATTTGTCTTTCTTGGAGTTATCGCTGCATTCAGAAAACAATATCACTGCTGTAAAAAGTGATAGTGAAAGCTTTGGGGGAAAGAAACAAAACAGTTGTCACAGTAACAATTTTGAACATTCATTTTCAACACTGGCTTCATGTCATATACAGTATATTCAGCATGCACAGTGCAAAGATTGTGAGATTCAGAGTTCATCCATACGTGTATATTGACATACATTTCTCTCCGAATCCTCTATGGAAAATCCAATTTTACACACCAGGGATTCTTTGTATTATTTTCAAAGAGCCCAGTTTTCATAAAGACGTTCCAGGCTTTATTTACCCGTAAATCCAGTGTGCTACTGAGCGGCACGTAGGGTGCAGCATATTGATCCATCAAATAAATTTGCAGCTATTGTGTAGCTCTTCAGATCAGTGGTCAGTAGTAATGCTGAAGAGTAAATCTAGTTTACTACAGTAGGGAAAAGAACTACATTTTCTGTTGTTGTGGAACTGCTACAGTCCCACACCTGCTCTACAGTGATTGAATATTTAATTACAGACTCGGTCACGGTTGTCTGTTAGAATGAGACGCTGTGTAATCATAGAGCTCACGGTTAACCAATGCACAGACACACTCTTCAGTTCTCGCCAATCCAAAAGGCCAGTTTCCCTAAAGCTATCAAGAATAAAAGGAAAGGGAAAGGACAGAACTTCAACACTATTAAAAAAGGAAGTGCAAGACAGAGCGGAGCACTTTATTATGACTGGTGAAGTATAAAGCAGCTCAATGGTCAGATCATTGTCTCTAAAAAGGGTCTTGATATGGTCATTAGATTCAGACCTGCCTTATCCTCCTGAGGTATTTCAGCACGATTCCATATTCCTTCCACCTCCAGTAGAGATGGTAATAGGTTTTGTTCTCACTCTTTTGGTGCTCTTCTTTTATGCCTGAGGATAAATGTGTGTTCAACAACAGGTCTCCTTCATCATTCATCCACTGAATCTTTTTTTTAACAGCTTCATATCCTAGAGGGACAAGAACAAATACATGGGTAATGATAATCTATTAATTCAAAGATAAGTGTATTACAGCTACAAACAGGTATAAAATATTTACTTCTGACTTATTTTATAGCTTATTTATTTGATTAAAAATATATGAAGGCCTTGTCAAACACTTGAATTCACTGAAGTAGGACTTCATCCAAAGGCATTGCTTTCTGTAATATATGTAATCCACTTGAGAATTCTTCATTCTCAAAAGCTGTGTTTCTTTCTTTCTTTCTTTTTTCAAGTGAAAATAGGCAAGGCTTTGAAGTTATCACTAAAATAACTTCTTAATAAAATACCATTTATTAATAATGCTGGAAACAATATGAGCAATAAAACTAGGTGAGAGAGAAGAACAAAATTAACTGAAATATTCATAATCTCACATTCTTTTATGTGCACACTGCATATCTGTAATTCATTACAGGCTGCATTTCAACCCCCTTAATTGACTTCCCATTCACAGGTGAATATAAAAGAAGGTCTTTCGCTCTAGTTCTAATCCAATGAAAAAGAGGAAATATGGAACACAAATGGAAGGAACTAAAACTCTGAAAGTTTAAGGAGTTGTGCCTCCAACCCCCTTTTGCATACTAGGCATTGTCCCTAGATTTGACTCATTTTCCATCATCAAGTTATGGCAGGACATGCAGAGTATTTTCTCAGCTGTCTGATCCAGGCCATGTAGCTATGGGGCATAATCATACTGCACATGAGGAAGGAGATCTAAAGCCTTTCGAAGCATATGAGGGCTTCGTGAGAATTATGGCATTCACATTTCACATCATTAGACACATGGCTTAAAAGGTAATAGTAATTGAAAGAGCTTGTTTATATACACATCTTCTTTGAATTGAATATGTGTATTTCAACAGTAAAATTTGGCCTTGCTCTGAGCATTGTGCATCCTGAATCAGCACTGTAATGACATTTGGTTGTCAAACTAATTCTTTTATGAATTACACTACCATTCAAAAGTCTGGAGTCAGTCTTCAATGTCTCATGATCCTTCAGAAATCATTCTAAAATGCTGATTCGCTGCTCATAAACAAATCTACTTAATGGTTTTATAGAAACCAGGATACATTTGATTATCTAAATAAAGTCTAACAATATTTTCATGAAGTGCTCATGATTTAAGGAACTTCATGAGACAAATATTTTTAGTGTGAAAATGGTTAATCATAGAAAAGAAGATAATCATCACAGATGCATTTGATAGGCTGAGTAATTGTTATACACGGTGAGCCAACAAATCCCAGGCAGATGGTCTGGCATAGCTAGGCTTACTGTGCTAGATACGTAGGTAGGATGTTCAATACAGCTACATGGCAGGAATATTTTCACTTGGCTTCCCTTCTCAAGCCATGGGCTGAGGAAAAAGTCCAAGAGAATCATTTCACATGTATTTCAATTTTAATTTACAACCTTGCGCTTGCTGTGTGTGCACACATTAAAGTTTCATCTTGGACCGCTACTCGTAGCCCGCTAGCAGTAAATGGTGGCCGTAATATGCAAGTTTTACACCACACATTACTCAAGGATTCCCTGCCTTCAGTCCTGCTCAGTGGCTGTGAGAAAAGACAGAATGCATAAAATTGTACTTATTGAAAGCTGCTACAAGCTGCATGTGGCTTTTCATAATTTAAAAAAAGTTTGTATATTGTTTTATGTAAAATTAATCTGTACCTAAAGTTCAGAAAATCTCAAGCAAATTGAATTGCATGTGTTTCTGTGTACAAAAGAAATGCTTTTCCATCTCAATCAAAAGAAGAATAGCACAGTAAACTGTAAAGAGCTCTGTATGTATTTAATTTTGGATGAAAGTACACCGTACTCAGTTCCACATAATAAATGGCAATTTTTCTCATACTACTGCTTAGGTTTTCAAAGGTAATGAAGATGACTATTGGTAAGTGTTTCCTTCTGTATGAGCTTTTTAGCAAAAGCTTATAGCCGTGTCCATACTCACTATGGTGCAAAGCATTGCTTAACAGAACCTCTTGTTGGCTGTATTTTGTTGTTGTTGTTGTTGTTGTTGTTTATCTAGCTAGGGCATTACTGATAGACGCTTACAATAAAGCATTCTTTGAAAGAGGTCACTTATATCTATATCACTATAGCCATTGAAGGCTTGCTAGATTATTATTATTATTATTATTTACTTAATTATTATTTATTTTTACTTAACTCTATTATATTATTTACTTAACTTATTAACTTATTATTGTTTATTGATTGATTTATTTATTTATTTATTTATTTATTTTTACTTTTGCTTGAGGGATCTAGTGGAGCAGGGAGCAGGTCTGGGAAGTGCTGCATCCACTAATGGCTATAGCTCCAAGAGACTGGTCTGCATAAACAACAACCCGGTGCAATCAGCAAGATTGTGCACTTCTCTTCTAGGAGGAGGGTGATTGGGGGCAATGTGCTTTTTCATGTCTTTCACTTCACCCTTCCCTACAGAGATTTAAACAGGGCAATCTGTATGAACATGCTGCAATGAATAATGTCAATCTCTTACTTTCTCCATGTATTTCATGTCATATATTTAGATTTTAAATGTTTTAAAATTGTTTTTACACTTTCATCCTCCATTTATGTTTCTTTTATCTCTTTTGTTCTATTTCACTACTACTGCTACTAGTACATTATTTATTTATTAATTCTTGCAAATACATACTTGCAATAATGAAAAATCTCTGAAATAACAGTTTAACAACAACAATAATTATTATTATTTTTATTACATTTTATTTATTTTTATTTTTTAATTAATATTTTTATTTTATTATTTTATAATTCTTAAAATAAGTGCAATAGTGTCACAAGTTAATCACACGCATGCTGATGGTTCATATACCCTCCATGGTCACAACCCTCCATTAAAAATTTAAGGATTTCAGTATTTAACATTGCTTTGAGATAAATGTACTTTGTGTTTTGAAGTGCTCCCATTTCACTAGTGTAAGAACAATGCCAGAAGCCTTGCTGGTTAAAGTAAAGAAGGATGAGTTCTTTTTCTCTCAGATGAGAGCCATCTGGCTGGGAGCAAGGCCAACGGATGAGTCTTGGGAACAGGCCTCTAAGAATTCCTGACCCTTGATAGGACGACTATGAAAAAAGAAGGGACTGAATAAAATGCTACTGGGGCCTCAAGCTGGAAAGGGATTTGGACCCGGAGAGGGTGTATGTCTCTGAAGAGCATTTGCACTTGGACTGAGGGTGAAGAATTATAAAAAAAAAAAAAAAAAAAAAAGAGCCAGATGGGTGGGGGGAACCCAATCAGTGCCATGCTCTGGACATGGGTAAATTGATTTTTCATCCCGTGACCTAATTACAGAGTTTGTTTCGAGTGTGTATCCCTTTTCATTTCCTAATGAAGCACAATCATTGCAATTTCTCAAAGAGCTACATCAGCAGATTGTTGTTTATATTATCCAATGCACTTTTTAGTCTGGCACACAGCAAAAGAGGTTGTTAATTTGGTTCGAAATTGATAAAACAACATTTTACCCACGAGCCCTCACTTCAAACTCAGGTTCAGTCATACTCTCTCTAGAAGACTTGCTGTGTGGCTGAACCGTGGCCAGGCTGCCCATTACACTGAAGCAGCTTGAAATCCAAAGCAGCAGGAAATGAAAGCATCAGATTCCCACCCACATCCAACCACGCAGCGGCAAACTCAGCCAAGTCTCACACAGCAGAAAATCTATTTCGCTCTGTATTGGGTTATATCTCTAATCAACTCTTTCTTTGTAAACAAAGTGGTTAATTTAATACAAGTTCCAATATGCTACTTAATGGAAATATAGATGTGCCACGGCACCCGAATGGGATCGGAGATCCTCATAATGTATCTGTAAGCCTGTACGCATATGTATGCTGGCACATCAGCAGTTTGTCTAGTGTCATGGCACAAGATAAACAGGTAAATAGATACACAGCCTCAAGCTCACTGACTTTAATATATAATTGATATCACTATCATTTAACATAGACATTTGTCACCTTCTGTCGTTTTAGTGCTCGGAAGGCAAAAGTCAGAACAAAACATTTACCCACTGCCATCGGGGGAGCCGACTGCACATGCGACTCACCACTGCTTTTGTGAATGGGGAGAAGCCAGCTGCATATACATGAAGCACATAAAATCTGCCATTTTTAAAAAGTTACCAGAGGGACACAACCACTTCAAACAGTGAGCACAAATGGAGCAACTGTTTGGGTCATATGCCCCCACTGCTTTCATTCCCTCACACCTGCAGCGCTCCACACTCACCTCTACCTGCCTCCCATCGCTGCTCAGACCCTCGACACACCTCTTCCTTTTCCACTGTTTCTCTCTCTCTCTCTCCTTCATTCCATTTGGCTATCTGCAGTCCACAACAATCAGAAGGAAAACAGACACAGCAGTGCATTTTCAATTGGATCTTCAGAATTCCTGCAAAATAAAAGGGCAGACAGCCTTTGTGAAGTCATCTCACCCGGAACGAACCAACATCACCCCCCTGCCTGGTGTCCTCCATCCCCACACCCCTGCTGGCCCCTGACACTCCATACACTCTCCCTTTCAAGCTTTCTTATCCTGCAGTAGTAAGGTAAGCCTAGCCACATGACAAGTACTGTATACAAAATTCAAGAATTCAATACATTTACATAAGGGATGATGTACAGTAAACTGGTCATTATTGCAAAAAATAAACAATGTACAAAACAACTTAAATGTTCAGTTGGTTATCAATTTTCTATTTGCCTCCCTACAATCAAACATACTGAAAAAAAATAAATAAATAAGAAATAGAAAACAAAATAAACAGAAATAAAGATGAATTTGACTTTTTTTATACACTGTAAAACCCGACAAGTAACTTAACTCAAACCGTTTGAGTAAACAGATATCCTTAAAAACCTGACAAGTTAGGTTTACTCAAACCGTTTGAGGAAACCGATTACCTTAAAACTTTTTAAGTGTTAAAACTAACACACTGTAAAACCCGACAAGTAACGTAACCCAAACCTTTTGTGTAAACAAATATCCTTAAAAACATGACAAGTTGGGTTTACTCAAACCGTTTGAGGAAACCAATTGCCTTAAACCATTTAAGTTTTAAAACTAATAGTTGTGAGTACTCTGAACTTAATTCAGTTGAGTTCACTGAAAGAAGATATACATTGCAATTAAGTAATTAAGTGATTAATTGAGTGATAATTGAGCATTAGTGATGAACACCTGCTGTTAACAAACAGAATTACTGAAGAAAAGAGAGAAAGGAACTACAACTGACTTCAGACACAGCCTCACTAAAACCTGACAAGTTATGTTAACTCAAACCGTTTGAGGAAACCGATTGCCTTAAACCATTTAAGTTTTAAAAAACTAATAGTTGTGAGTACTCTGAACTTAATTCAGTTGAGTTCATTGAAAGAAGATATACATTGCAATTAAGTAATTAAATGATTAATTGAGTGATAATTGTGAATTAGTGATGAACAGCTGCTGTTAACAAACAGAATTACTGAAGAAAAGAGAAACACAAGAACTCCAACTGACTTCAGACACAGCCTTAGATAAAATAAACTGAAATAAAAAAACATTAAATCTCTCAAGATCTGATTAAACAACCCCACAAACAGCATCACCAGCTCCACTTATTAATAACCAGACTGACTTTATTTCTGTCAGACGTCTACAGAAGATCTGATTGAGAATTAACTAAGGTTTAGATGTTGATTTATTGTTTCATTTGAAGTAACCATGTTAGAGATCAGTGTTTGCTTTAGTTGGGCTCTTGACCATTGACTTTTGTCTTAGTTTTTTCTTTGGCTGTTGTAACCATTTGTTGTAACTCAAAAGCCCAGAAAAAATATCATCAGGTGTTATACACACACACACACACACACACTCTTAGAAGCTGCTTTTATCCAAAGCAACTTACAGTGCATTCAGGTTAGCATTTTTTTATCTAACCTGTACCTAGATGTTGGTTGTTATACTGTATAATTGTGATGATAATCATTGATTATTGAACTGTTTGGAGTCTAATCTCAGTAGTTCTGTGATAATCAGTTAATATAAAGGACTTTCCAAACAGTTTGGTTTTCTGTGGTGTCACTTAGTCACACACAGACATCAATAATCAGCATATGAACCTCAACAATGGTGACCATAAAAAAAAAAAAACCCAAAAAAAACAATGCAGCAGAGCATGCTGGGAGCCATGGATGAGTTTTGTACTACAATATTACCCAGCATGCATTGCAGCATGTTTTTTTTTTTTTTTTTTTTCGTAACCATTGTTGAGGTTCATATTCTGATTATTGATCTCTGTGTGTGACTAATTGACACCATAGAAGACCAAACTGTTTGGGTTAATTGATATATTATTAACTGACTATGAAAGAACCACTGACTTTTTGAATGGCTCTCATTGTAATCAACTGAACTAACTATAAAACACCTATTTAGTAAAATTTTGAACTCTGAACAGCTCCATAATTGATGATTATCATCACCAATATGCTGTATAACAACCAATACCTGATCATATTTTCCATAGATTTTTGAGTTATAACAAACATGTTTCAAAAACACATGGTTACAACATCCAAAAAACAATAACCTAAGACAGAAATCAAGGGACAAGAGCCCAACTAAAGCAAACACTGATTACTTCAAATGAAACAATAAATCAACATCTAAACCTTAGTTAATTCTCAATCAGATCTTCTGTAGACGTCTGACAGAAATAAAGTCAGTCTGGTTATTAATAAGTGGAGCTGGTGATGCTGTTTGTTAACAGCAGCTGTTCATCACTAAAGCTCAATCAGCACTTAACTTAATCACTTGATTACATAATTGCAAAGTTTTAAAACTTACATGGTTTAAGTAAAGGCAATCTGTTTACTCAAACGGTTTGAGTTACTGTGACTTGTCAGGTTTTACAGTGTATATATATGTTATAATATATATATATATATATATTCTTATAGTAGCAGATTATTTACATTGCAACTAATTTTATCAATGCATAATGTGGACACTATGATAAAAAGTGTTAAAGTGTTAAAAATATTGTCCTGTACAGTACATCAAACATCTATCAACAGATTAGATCAGAAAGCTGTCTAAATCATTAGCTAATATTAACAAAAAAAAATATGATTTCAAGAGTTAGTGAACTCCACTTGTAACAGACTGTTAGATCCTAAATAATTTGATTTGTGCAGCAATCACTGACATAACTTATCTTCTGCATTTTCCATTTCCTTATCTTTATGGGATGGTTTTGAGATAAGCTCTGATCATCTGTGCAAGTAGTGTGTACTTACAGTACTCTGCATGCAATGCATATGATTATGCAAATTATACTGAAGGTAATAAATCCTTGTTCTAGCTGAAGGTTGTTGTAATGCCTGTCTTTCCTCTTTTACTTGAAACAAGTTGTGTGTGGAACTTGAACGTTTGCATTTAATACAGCGGCCCTATCAGTAGTCATAACTGGGAAAAGCTACGAAATATTCCAGAAATGAAGATTACTAAAAGTGTAGCTTAAAAAATCCCTGCCACTATGTTGTGTATTTTTCCCCATGTTTATAGTTCCACTTTCAATGAATAATCAGCACGTGAACTGATGAGTATCTATGACCATGTAAATAAGTAGAAGGCAATCAGTGCTTCAACATAAGACCCGTGCATCATGCTGTCTGTAATGGTTTGGTGATCTTTTGAGTTTGCATTTTGATTTAGTCCATAGTACAGTGATCTGAAATGTATCTTCACCCACCATTTTAGTGAGTTTGTCAAGTCTAGTCAAGCCTTAATAAAATTCATGTTATGTTTATATTTGAGTCTTTTTGTTATGCCAGTTTTTGTTTATTTTTATATTTTCTTTCTTTAAATACTTCTTTGTTTGTTTGGGTTTTTGTTTGTTTGTTTGTTTTTCTTTTTTGTTAACACAAAATGCATCTCACCCATCATTACATTCAACAAGCTGCCTCATGTTCTTGATCACAGTTTAGTGTTTGTTTGTATGAAAAAAAAAGACGTTAAGAAGATGAAGAACAGATGAACTGAAGTTGACTTAGGGAAAACAAGATACAATCTTTTTTAGCAAAAAAAATAAATAAATTGATGTTCAATTTCCAAAAAAAAAAAAAAAAAAAAAAAAAAGAAGAAGAAGAAAAAGAAGAAGAAGGAAGAAGAAAACTAGTATGCTTCTGACAAACCATTCATAAAACATACAGCAAAAAACGAAGATAAAAGTCCCAAACAGACCATTAAAGTGTAACAAGCTGGAATAAGAACAGCATGTCCTTCCTCCTGAGCCCAATGACTCTGTGTATATTTGCCCCAAAAGCCCCAAGTCAGTGAGCCCAGACAATGTGCTAGCCTAATTTGTGTTCATGACAAGAACATCACACCACTTAAATTAGATAGTTTGTTAAAAAAAAAAAAAAAAAAGACACGAATAATGTATTTGCAAAGACATGCTTATCACATTTATTTCTTCCACCTGTAATATTGAGGGACAAATGGGTTGCAATAAATGTGATGCAAGTCTTTTCAAGAGGACATTTCATTTTCATGCTACCAGAGACATGGAGGGTGAATATGATAATTATCAGGCTCTATGCTTGTTCTGCATTAGCTCTAGTGGGAAGTGATTATGGGAAACAGCTGAATTGCAGGAATAGCTTTTGAACCATGACAATGGAGGTTATCACTGCATGATCCTAATAAGGGACTGAACACTTGCATAATACGAGTGGTAAGATGAGGGCTTGATGCAAAGAGATGAGCTGAGCTTAAAGTAACAACACACTGGATCAACTCGACCCACAATTTGCAATGCTAGGAATAATCAAGGAGATATTTTTCAAAGCAAATAAAATTCAGTTTAAGGAAGTTAAGTGTTTCTACCCAGCAGCAACCAATGCCCTGGTTGATCCATTGGGTGGTAATGATTAATAGCCTTTAATTAGTGTCTCTCTGTGCCCTTCTATGGAAAAATAATTGTTGCTTATACATTGCTCAGACCTATTGTTTACTCGTTGTGTCAAATTAAACACCTTTATTTTTGTTTGCCCTTATTGTCTCCCACTAGCCAATATGATGCAACTTAGTTTAATGTAAACCAAGATTGATCACAATATCTCAGCTCAAAGTTAGCCTCTGGCTGTATTGTGAAAGTAAATTACCTGTACCGGAGAACACTGCCATATTTTGTGCAACCACTGAACCACTTTGTTTGGGATCTAAAGGCAGAGGACAAAGAAACATACTGCAAGTTAAATTAAATAGTTAAAAGTGGAAAGACCCTCAAGGACAATGTCTCTTTGGTCTATTTGTTTCCCATGACAGCTCCCACTGGTCTCTAGAGGAATTTGGAGCTTTTGGAATGATACATGTTTCAAAGTGCCTCAAGGGTGCTGCAGGCAAGTGTCACTACTTGGATATTCCTGGTAAGTACTTTCCTGGTAAGTACTCAAAGCAAAGGTCAGTCGTTTGGTATGTCTTCATGTCAACTCCTCGAAGGAGCACAATGCTGATTACCCAAAAACACCCAGTCACTCTGAAGAAGGGGGCATGCTTTAAGGCTTCAGACATACGGGACATAGAATACAGAATAGAATACAGAAATACATATAGAATAGAATAGAATACACATAGAATAGAATACACTAGCAGTCTATATAAAAGGCAATGAATGACATTTAATTATTTAGTTCTTATGTGTATTTTTTCTTTCAACTCCATTTATTCTTTCAAATTTCAAGCATTCTCCAGTATTTTATTATACTTTGCACCATCAATTCATTGCAGCAGTCATACTCTATTATCATCTGAGCTGCCACTTACAGTAGATGCAGAACATCTTACGTAAATTGAAACAACGCTTCTGAATAAACTTCTACTTGACGTATTACAGTACAGTGACTTGGATGAATGAAGAAGTGCTTAAAGGCCATGCATTCATATTGGATGGATAAGAGTTGTCAGAAAACTTTGATTTTAGCCTCATAATGGCTTCCAGAAATTATTCTTTCCTATTTCACTGCCCTCTTTCTTTGTCTCTTTTTTCGGCAGTGCAAATTCTATTCCTACATGGTGCTGATCATGGTGCTGTTTTTTTTCCGTTTGCACAAAAAGCCTCAGGGAAGCTCTGAGAAAAAGTTAGCAGTAGGCTGGGTATCCCAAATGGGTTGTACAAAAATGATTCTTTTGACTGGTGGAAATATAGCTCATATACAACCCGGCTCCCTTCAGTGATGCATCTATAGAGGCCTCCTCCCAAAAGTCAGTGGGAAACAGTCAGCCAGAACAAAAGCATTGGAGCAGCTGGATGTGTTCTGAAACAGCTTTACTGATCAGTATGGTTTAGCTGGGGAAAGACTTATATTTATACAAAATACTAAGGTTAGCTATTGTCAAAACCTACAAAGAACCTCCCATTCGAATAATAAATACACACAAACAGTTCCTACACTTCAGTGAAAAAAAAAAAAAAAAAAAAAAAAGCCAATTTAAAATAGCACAAAATGATTTGATTCACTTTCTCTCTTTAAAATATAATCCAATTGTTTAGCACATGGTAACCCATGATATTGCAATACCAAACAATTAAATACATACCACAGAGCACCAAACAGTATAATAACTAGAAGAAAAGTTTTGCATTTTCATCCATATATTGCAACAATTTAGTCTAAATATGAGCCAAGACTGAAATCGATTAACCACTAAATAATTAAGCATTTAAATCTGACATTTTGACAAATGAATAAATGATGCCATGTTATCCAGCTGTGGCACTGTAAAGTGCTGCCATTATTAAAATAAAAGCATATTGTATTCTTCTCAGTAAGACATTTCATTAGGGTCAAAAGAAACAGGTAATTGGCTTCTAATATAAAGCGATATCAGCAGTATTGTGAACAGTCCAAGCATTCAGTTCAAGATGGAGCATGTGGGAGGAAAAGAGCAATTTCCTTAGCCTAAATGGAAAGTTCTGTCAAGCAGTTTAGAGTGATCCACCATCAATCACAGATAAATTCTCTTGAGCTGGGTAGCAACAAAAAAAAAAAGAAATAAAAAAATTGGGAGCACTCCATTACCTGGGTGTCTTTCAA
Organism: Cyprinus carpio; assembly: GCF_018340385.1. NCBI lineage: Eukaryota > Metazoa > Chordata > Actinopteri > Cypriniformes > Cyprinidae > Cyprinus > Cyprinus carpio. The sequence continues at coordinate 25,358,380 of NC_056578.1, read as the reverse complement.
AGTGACTAATGGCATGTGACAAAAAGGCATTCAAGAGTCACACAATGTGTTGCCTTCATAAAAATGAACCTGCTGCCATCCGGTAACACACCTCACATAATCAAGTCTCAATCTCTGAACAAAAGGATGAGCCTAATTTAGATGGCTCAGAGAGTCACTTAAGTTTTTTTTAAACAAACGTTTTAGGCATGGCCACCTAGCCTAATGAGCAGAGGTGTTTAAAAGTACAGAGAAATTAAATTGTACTTAAGTGAAAGTATGGATACACAATACAGTGTTGAAATTATCTAAAACTAAAAGTCAAAGTATCTGATCAAAAACTGCCCAGATTAACTGTACAGTACCCACTTTCTCATTAATTTATTATTATTATTTTATTTTTGTCAAGGCTTTAAGGTTTGTGTCTATACAAAATGACTTCCTGAGAAGTATTTAGTAGAGTTAAAGTGTGACAACTAGCCCTGGATTCCCCTAATGATCATGCACTGTTACTCAAGTACTTCACACTTCTGGTATATATTAACAGCATTTCTCATTTTCTTCTCACCTTTGCTTATGCAGTCTCTCTCATTTTCCAGTCACTCTCTCCTGTTCTCAGTGTTCCCTTTCACAAATGCAAAATAAGCAGATCAGTCTTTTTGAGACCCTCATAACGTCAGTGAATAAATCACTGCTGGAGATTGACAGGGAACATGAGATGATTGTATGTATCATTCTCAGTTACTGAGGCTGTCTTGCCCGAGGTGTCCAAAAACACTAAAATGCTTCTACACCTCTGAACATAATAAATAGCACAATGAAGAGAAATATATATATATATATATATATATATATATATATATATATATAATATATATATATATATATAAAATGCAAGAAAGTAAGCAGTATATGCCAACAATTTTGAGATTGTTTGACTTGTAAATTCCAGATTTTAAATTCCACAGATAGTCTTCATAATATAATGAGGTTAACAGATTTCTTGCCATCCACTTAAAGGTATTTTAAAAGTGCTCTTCAGTGTCCCAGGGGTCTTCGGCAAAAAGATTTGAGGGGATATTCCTCATCATTATTCCCTTGCTAGATTGTGGTAAGTTCTAAACCTCAGACAGAAATCTCTGGACTTTCTTACATGTTCTCATCCTAACAGTCCCAGTGCTAATGGTCTCTTTTTCACCCGAATGTACTCCCAAAACCAGGAGTCTAGTGAGAGTTTCCTTCGAATTAAATTTAAAGGTAAGAGGGAAAAGCCTTGCTCAGATCTTGCTCCTCATGTTCTCAGGTCCCTTATCCCTCTCTATAAAGTCTGTCTTTCTTCATATTGTTTTTTTTTTTTTGTTGTTGTTTTTTTTTACCAGGCAGAATAAATACATTTGATTTTATGAAGCTATATATTTGCTCACAAACTATAAAAGAGGTACAATAAAAACACCTAAAATGCTAACAGGATGTCTAAGAAACAACACAAAATATTACAAAACAAAGAGAAATAAGAGGTGAGTCTGTAAATCTGGAAAGAAGACTGTATGATACTAGGTCAAATAAAACGTTCTTTCTTTCATTCTTTTTCCACTCTCTTCCCTTCCAGACTGTCTGTCTTTATAATGCATTGATGTACCTTCTCGGTCTGACATAAAACTACAAAGCCATCTTCTGTGATAATCATGGCATTTTCTCCTCTCTCGCTGCCTCTTTTGTTATTGAGCTTCCCTTTGTTCAAAAACTGTCAGGCCTACCACCTGCCCCAATGGTTTAAGTTTCTCCTTAAATGACTGTGAGAATCAAGCGGGGGAAAAAAGTATAGAATTGGACTTGGATATCAATGAATGATAATTACCACATTAGGTAATTAGGGCCTACACATCTGTAGAATCCATTAAGAACACAAAAACAGTACATTGCAAAGAAGTTTAGAAGTTAGTCGCGACTCACAACTATAGGGTTACTAAAGTCTAGTCAAGCTTGTTGTATTTGTGTGTTACGATTTAGATGGTTTTTTTTTTTCTGTATATAGGATGGTTTTAAGACACCAGCAATTTACTATACACATAAATTACTGCTCATAACTTGTATTTTATGTTCGATGATCCTTAGAATTAAGAATGCCTCACATTTGAAATTGAGTAAACCAGATGATAAACTAAGAAATGCTGCAATTAGTTAAAGGCACATATCAAAGAAGTATACAGTGACGATGATGGGT